>NW_015536800.1:2599240-2626573 GCF_001515605.1 Sinocyclocheilus anshuiensis | reverse complement strand
AGTCTCTCAGATTTCTTTATATATACTCACTTGGCAGACTGAGCTTTAAAATCATAAATAGCCCTGGCAGACTGTTTCTGATGGAGGAGAGAAGACAATATAAGATAGGTCATCTGCTTAGAGGATACCTACGAGGCAAGCAAAAAGACCATCAGCTATCCAACATATGCACAGCCAAGCCATATACAGACCATAACCAAAATGAAGGTTACAGGGTCATGGGATTTATGGCATAGTGCAATAAGGATTCAGGATTTAAGATCGCCATATACTTATTCACTAATCAGTGATGTTTGCCCTGCAGGTTTCAAAACATTGTTCTAATTAAATGAAAACTAGTTCATGTAAAAATAGATATGAGTAAAGCAGCATTTCTACCTCTCTTTCTGGCGTGGGTCTTCTGATTTGTGGTGTGAGACGTCCTGTATCAGAGCCCTGATCTGTGGAAACAGAGAAAACGTCAACAGAAAGAAAACTATTGAGTTCATAGTGGCACCACATGCATTCCACTGGTGTCAAAAGGAAATGAGAATACTTAAAAATTATACAGTTATTTATTTCAAATTTAGGGTCAAACAAAAAAATAAGGGATGATCTGGATATACACAATATGACATAAAATGGCATGCACTTGACCTAAAAATGGCCTAAATATTAGTCATCACAGAACCATAGAAAAAATACATACAAAATACAGTACATACAAAGAAAGCAAATATGTGTCTTTACAACAGTATTTCATACATCAGCAAAAAAAACAAAAAAAAAAAACAATGGCAAGGGCACAAAATAAAAAAAACACATCATGCATATACCGACATTTATTGCCCCATGAACTGCTAATACTTCTTTTCCACTTGTACCATTATAAATAAACAGAATGAAATAAAATCTTCCATGTATTCATAATCAGAGCTTTTGTGTTAGCATTAAAGTTAACTATTAACTAATGTACTCTAAAAAGAACAAAAATATTGAAAACTGATTTTTGTCCAATCAAAAACTTTCTAGAATGAGAATTTCCCAAAAAACGAGTTGACTTCTTTATTTACGGTTCAAACTTTCTGTTTCAATATATGAACACAGAAAGTCAAAAAAAAAAAAATAAAGTCAGTCAATCTAAATATACTATACTGTATAATTACATAAATAGTAAGATATTCCAATACCTAATTGGACACTAGGTGCCATGATAATAAAGCATTCTGTTTAGGTGAAAAATAAGTAAAAGCACTTGCATGCTTTCGGTAGGGAATGCTTGAGGTAATGACGTGAGGATGTTGCAATAATGATTCGAAACAAAAGGAAAACTCTTGAGAACTAGCTGCACCTGAGTAGCAGTGCACATTAGCATTAGCATTATGCTGGTTGTTGTTGGAGGCGTCTGTATGGTGGTGTTGCTGCTGGTAGGAGGCACATTGGTGGGCTCCATGGTAAGGCTGGTGGACATGGAGCGAGGAGGGGGAGCCGGACCCTCTCTGAGCCCGCAAGGAGGAGCTACGCTTGGGCACGTCTGGTAGCAACTCCTCCAATAACCGCCGCAATATGCTATCATCTGGCATTCTTGCTGGTCCCTGCCCCCTTTCCGCCCTTATGTGGTCATAAATGTCCTGCAAAGCGACATCTAAAGCCTCATAAATTGCGGTTTTGGATTTCGGCCGACCGCTTCTGCAGTGTCGCCGTTGGGTTGGCGGGGAGCCTCGTTTCCGGCGGAAAGGCACAGGGCTGACCAGGAAGGCCAGTTTGGAAAGGCCTGACTCACTGGGTGACTGTTGGGCTAGTGGAGATGTAGCGGCAGGGTGGGACTCCTGCCGAGCCCTTTCCTGTTGTCGCTCATGTTTTAGCATGGTGGTGAATCGTGTATAGGATGCCGGGCAGCGACCCTTACAGGAGCTGATGAGGTGGCGGTGTTGGTAACCTTGACTCTGACCCACACTCTGGTGTAGGTGATGGTGGCGGTGGTAACGGTGTCCATGATGATGGTGACCATGATGGTGATGTCGCCCAGAACCAAAGAAGCTTTCTGATGAGGTAAGTGAGCAATGATCCAGGTCACTCTCACTACACAGTGAAGACCCTTCTATGTGGATGTCACTCATTTCGGAGGCACAGGCGTCCTGCTCACTGTCTGAGTAGTCTTGATGCTGCCTCTGGTTCTTCCCATGAATTGGCACCAGGCTACTGCTGTCTGGTCCCGGTCTTGGCTGTCCCTCAGGGGGACTTTGAGCCCTTTCTGGAGGATCTTCCTCCTCCAAAAGTGATTCCACAGAAAAGCGTCGTTTGGGACAGCTGCTGGCCCTCGAGGACCCTGGTGTGGTGGTGCCTGATGGGGCATTTTCGTCACCAAGGTCTGGCATGGACTTGGATTTCTGGATGAGCTGTTCATATTCCGATATACGGTTTGGGACCATGTGTCGTGGTACCTCATTACCGAAAGGAGCCCAACCGTGGAGGTTGTGCCTTTGTTGTTGTTGTAGCCGTTCCAGTTCAAGGATTCGTGCACGTACAGAACGAATCACCTCTGAGGGCAATAGCTGCTCTCGGTCTATGTGGTGCATTTTCTTGTAGAGCTGAAGGAAACCCGGAGCATCGTGTGGCATCTTACGCCGGTGATGTCGGCGCCCCCTGGGAGATGAGGTAAGACTTTTTACTTGAGGCTTCTGTGGAGCGTCTTCATCAAGCAATGAACCTGCACTTTCAGAGCGAGTGGTAGTCACAGAAGCGGACGCTCTCCCGTCATTATTAGCACCATGTCCGTCAGACAACAAATCATCACAGCTGCGTGATTTGAGCCGTGGTGATGAAGGAGTGATGACAGATTCATCGTCAACGCTACTCCAAGTCTCCGCAGCTTCATGTCGGCCTGTCTGCCAACCGTTCTTGAAGCAGATGGAGCGCTTGGAGCCACGCCAGGTTGGTGTGGAGATAGTGAGGGAGTCTGAGGAGAGACGAGAGGAAGGGCGCTCCATACCTGGAGAGCTCATACAGGAGGAGAGTGACTCACTAGCGTCTCCAGCTGTGAATTAAAATAACATCCAATGCAGCATGACAAAGAGGAGACAGGAAAGCTGGTTAGTGAGCTCAGCTGACAGAAAATGACAAAGCGAGAGAAAACATATCAGTAAAAGTGACAGTTAGTGAGAATGTATCAGTATAGTTAAGATAGACAGAGGAGAATATGCAGTCTCACGCAGTTACGATCTTCTACAAAAATTTTACACAGGTATAACCACAAATGTGATGATCTAATGATAGAACAATCGGTCTTTTCGGTTTCTGGCACAAATCAAACTAAACATACAGGTAGAATGGTAACAGAACAAATCCATCAAACAGTTCCTCTGCACAAAATAATGGAGTGCTAATGTAATATGTCATTAGACAATAATGCATAATCTAAATGTCTTCAACAAGATTTGATCAGTCTAGCACCTTCTGTTCGAGTTTGAGTGTGTCTGAAATTACCTTTGGGTCTGGATGGTGAGGAGGGCGAGGAACGTATGGTGGGCTTCTTCAGTGTCTGTGCTTTATTGGAGTCCAGTGGGCGGGAAAATACTTGACTGGCATTCTGCTCACTTCCTGTGTTGGCTTGAGTGACAGATGGTTCCGACTTTCGCCTTTTCCTGTAGTCACTTGCAGAACTAAGAATCCCCAAAAATCCCAGATCAATAATGAAATAAAATAACCAAAGGAAAACATTATTAATGACTTTAAAGTTTTATAGAATTACTGAATACTTTGATGGAACATTTTATAAAACATTTAAAATACATAATTAAGGGACTAGCTGTGTAATTTTATAATACAAATGACTAAGCTATTTATGCCATTTTTGAAAATGGAAACATCACCCAAAATGATTCAGCTAGTGGACAATAAACCCTTTTACTTATATTGACAATGACACTCTGAATACAGGATCTTCTACCCATTAAATAGTCCTAAATATGGGTTCCCATATCCTGTACTCTATAGATTCCATATGAACAGCAAGTGTTTTTGAGCTGTAGGGGGTACGAACAATTAATACTCAAATACACACAACAGTATGGGATGTCAAATTCATATATATATATATATATATATATATATATATATACACACAGCAAAAAAATAAACAGTGGCAGAGCTTTTAAGACCGGAGTAAATTAAATTAGACTGAGGATGCTCAGGTTCTGTCCTCCAATGGATATCCAACAGGCATCTCTCTGAGAAATTAAACAGCCTGAGTGAGAAAAGCTGATATAAGAATGAAAGGGAAGCTTACCTTGAAGTCCCGTCAGGTAGTTTGGAAGGTGAGAGATAGAGGGATGACTGAAAGAGAGCAGACAACAAAAGAGAAGAGTGAGATCCACGGGAACAAAGAAGTGTAACACTCCCGTGCTGCGCTACAATCAAAACCTTCCCCCCCCGCGCATGTGCAAAAACAGCCGTGACCAACGAGGGTTCCACATCTCTCAATCCCACCTTGAAGGACTATGAAAATGAACTTTGACCTCCTGTAAGAATAAAAAAGTGCCAGGGCCCCACAGTAAGAGGAGCCCAACAAAAGCCAGGGAACAAAACAGTACAGATCCAGAAAGGCTGCACGTGGCACCAGGTCACAAGAAGCCCTGTCTATTATGTTGTCCAGGATCGCCACGCCTCCTTTCCTTTGACACAGCCTGGGGTGAATTTGAACAAATCTGAGCACAATACAGCAGTCTCTGGTGTTCATTCTGGCTTATCCATGCGACTTGGATCAGAGAAAAGAAAGGACATCACTTACTGACAACACAGCATTTTTAACACACCGATGCTGATCCTAGGTCAAATAAGAAGATAAATAAAAAGCCAATTCACAGGCACAGGAGAGAATGCATTTCAGTAGTACTTGTGAGCATGTGACTCTTCTCAAACAACATATTTTAAAATAACAAACCTATAAAAAACACAACACAAACATGCACATAAACACATTCATTCATCAGAGGAAAATTGTAAGAGAAAAAAAACTCAGTAGTACTTGTGAGCATGTGACTCTTCTCAAACAACATATTTTAAAATAACAAACCTATAAAAAACTCACAACACAAACATGCACATAAACACATTCATTCATCAGAGGAAAACTGTAAGAGAAAAAAAAACGGAAAATTCTATCATCATTTACGTATCCTCATGTCATTCCAAACCTGTAAGATTTTCTTTTTTATGTGGAACATAAATTAGTATATTCTAAGAAATGTCTCAATGTCTATACAATGGAAGTCAAACCGAAGTCGAACCAGTGTTTAACAGCATGTTTCAAAATATCTTCTTTTGTGTTTTGCTAGAAAGATCAAGTCATACAGGTTTGGAACGACATGAGGGTGAGCAAATGATGACAGCATTTGAATTTTTGGATGAACTATCCCTTTAAAATGAAAAACATAAATAGCAGAGGAAGTAAATCTGACAGCAAAATAAAATATACAAAAGAACAATCTGATTTAAAAAAAAGCAGTTATGAAAAAGCATCGGTGGGTGTTCATTATTTAGCTATATTTTTCAGTAGTGTCATTGCAGGAAAGCTCAAATAAAGTGACTTTTATTATGTCAACTAATTGTTTCACATTTAGTTTTGTATTTGTTTTATTAAAAAGAGAGTTTGTTTAGTTTACATTAAAATGTACATATGCAGTGTAGATTTTATCTTGAACATTTTAACTCACAGATTTCTAGTAAAGATACCCTAGTAAAAAAGTAATATATTTAAAATACATTTATTTAATTCTAAGTATAGTTCAAATCTATTAACATATTTACTGACAGATAACTCGAGATTTACTGATATAAAAATTATCATTAAACTTTACTTGGCATAATACTTGTGCACAATGCACTTTTCTTAATAGTAAGTGTAAAATGTGTTTTAATGTCACTTTTGATGAGGATTGTATGATCTTTGAATAATATCGGACTTTAAATGCAAAATATTTAAAGTGTACCTGAAGTATACTTGTAATAGTTCCACTTTAGCACAGTAAAATGTACTAAGTATATCTTTAATTGTACTTCAGCACTACTTCTACACAATTGAAATGCATTAAGTACAAAATTAGTTGTTCCAATTTAGCAGAATTTAAGTATACCAGTTTAGTATAATAATTTTATTAAGTACATAAATATGAAAATGCATTTGTAGTATACTTAGCATGAAATAAATGTATTTCAAATACATTTAAGTATATTTATTTTTCACTAGGGTAACAACTACAAAAAACAGAAACACTGAAATAGTATTTTCTTGTCACTGAAAAGAAATTGGTGTAGAAACAATTTTCACTCAACAGAGAACAGTGTACTCTAATAAACTAAAAAAAAAAATGTTTTTTACAGTATATGGGTAAATTTTTTTGCATTTGCTGTCTGTTAAATAAATGATGGGGCAGGAGAAAAAGCAATAGCAAAAGAGAAAGATGGAGATATAGAGCAAACAAACAGCAAAGGAAAGACGGATGGATGGACAGGAAGGTAGATTTACCTGTGCCACAGCATGTGTGGAGTAGTCAGGATTATAATCCAACCTCTTTTTAGGAGGCTGGATGCCCCACCACCCGAACAAACGAACAGCACAGAGGTGAAGAGGTGAAGATGAGGTGGAGAAGCAGGTGCATCATGGTAAAAAGACACATGTGGAGAGAGTGACAACGTTAGGGCATGAAGAAACAGAGATCACACAAAACACACACAGTGTACAAACAAACGAAGGGTGAATACAGTGAATCTTGGTGTGTTGAAAGTAAGTGCCCACACATGCTTCACCTATTTCACACACACACTGCTGCTTGTGTGTACATATAATACACACAACGATGAAACTACATAAAGGTTTCACACATATTTTGCTTGTTTACACATGGTAGCAGCAAACTCAATCAGTAAACAAGCCAGGAAGTGTGTGTTTATAAAAGCTGGAGGAACTGTGCATAAATATCTCATTTATGAACATACAGAGTGGCCTACAAAATATAGACATTTTTATGAATTTTATTGCATTAGATTAAATAAAATAAGAATTTCTGACTTTGGAACAAATTACTCTCCTCTTAGTCACCCAATATAATTTTTGGGGATATTGGCAACATTAAAAAGTCTGGGGTCAATATGATTTTTTTTATATACGTTACAGTAATATGGCGCACAATGCTAATTGCTAATAATACAATGTTAAATGCAAAAGGAAGCAGGAAATGATGAGAATCTTGTGAGAAGTTATCAGCATTGATAGTTTTTCTATCTATATTAACAATTTACTGCCTTTTCATGAATCACTTACACTTTGTTTGGGGTCAGTAAGGTTTAGCAAAGTAATAATAATAATAATAATACTTTCATTAGTGACACTAAAGACATTCATAATGTTACAAAAGTTTATTATTTCAAATAAATGCTGTTCTTTTGAACTTTCTATCCATTAAAGAATCATGCGACACTGAAGACTGGAGTAATGGCTGCTGAAAATTCAGCTTTGCCATCACAGAAATAAATTACATTATAAAATGTATTAAAATAGCAAACATTTAAATTGTAATAATATTACACACACTAAAAAAAATAATATTACTGTTTTTACTGTATTTCTGATCAAATAAATGTAGCTTTGGTGAGCATAAGTGACTTGATGAGGGTTCACAACATAAATCTCCATAGATATTGATGGTGATGCATCTCCATCAAAATTAATACTTCAAAATTATACATAATAAATAAATAATAATTATAATAGCACTCACACATTTGAGTGAATTTTTAAGTGAACTATTATTTTACCTTTGGTCACCCAATCATTAATATTTGGTTACATTCTAGTAGTAGAATACATGCTGAACTAATTTGGCAACCAGAAAGTTGGCTTTTACAATTTTGTACAGTTTATCTATTCTTTTAGTATTTAGAACTTCTTGATGTGAAAATGTTCAGCTTGAAAGTGCAATGTTTATATGTTGGATGCATGGATTAAGTGTCCAAATCCTTTTTAGGGCCACTGTATTATCCAAAGTCTTTTCATTTTTAATAAAAAAAGAGTTAAACTTGACTTGATAGTGTTTTCTGCACAGGTTCTGCAGCTGCAAGAGCTTTAAGCTTGTAAGAACAGGTGTGTGATACTGCAAACAGAGCCAAAGCGAAAACGCAGTGTTACACACTCAAAGTTAAAACTTTTTAAAAACCAATGACATTCTTCTAAAGACAACATTGTACCCCATAAATAGATCACAAGTACAGATAATGTTGCTCTTTTGGTGAGAGTTTTGAAAACAGAGCATGATTATTAATCATGCCTTAGGATTTAACATCAGACATATCATATGTGTCTGATGCCTCACCCGCTGCTTCTAGCATTGTTATTGTGGTGATGTTAAATGTCTTTTTTCTGTTTTCAGTGTGCAAATAACACCAAGTTCTGAACAAGTCAGAACTTGAATTTTAAAAAACACACACACACACACACACACACACACACACACACACACACAGCTTGTCATTACACAACAGCATGTGTGTACCAGACAAGGAGGTTACAGCCTACAGCATGCCAACCTGCCGCGCCCTCACTCAACTTACCGGGCGTCCAAACTCCAACTCGGAAAAGAATTTAAACCAAGGCTCATTCTCTAAATCTATGTCATCTGGGTTTAAATCAAACATCTGGAGCAAGAAGCAACATAGAAAAAGAGAGGTAAGGGAAAGAGGAAAAACAATGAAAGGAAAAGAGAGATGGAAATTAAGGTTAGGAGGACCAAAATATGCTGCAAGGACTGGTGAGCAAAGAACAGAGGAGGAGGATGTTGTGGGTCATCAACACTCTCTCTCTCTCACACACAAAACATGTAATGACAAATCATAACAATTAATAAGACTTAAAAAGAGTCTACCCAAAAAAAGAAAAAAAAAAAAACAGTCTCATGTAATTCAAAACCTGGTACATAAAAGAAGATATTTTGAAAAATGTTTGTAACCAAACAATTTCAGGTCCCATTGACCTCAAGGTATGGACTAAAAATACACCGGAAATCAATGGGAACTTAAACTGTTTGGTTACCACATTTCTTCCAAATATTTTGTTTTCTATACAAGAAAGAAGATATTTTGAAGAATGTTGTTAACCAAACAGTTTTGGTACCCATTGACTTGGATGAGAACTGAAAGCTGTTTGATTATCAACATTCTTTAAAATATCTTCTTTTGTGTTCAGCAGAAGAAAGAAAGTCATACAGGTTTGAAATGACATGAGGGTGAGTAGAAGTTTCATTTTTGTGTGGACTATCCCTTTGATATTACTGTGCCTCTCAGTACTGTCCAAAAGGGGGAGACATTGTGCTTCTTCCCCTCTTCTCTCCAAAGTCTCTCTCTCTTCCTCAAGCTATGACTGTACATGCTGCCCTCTCATTTTGCCACATGGGACATCTCCTACTGCCACATCCACTGTGTTTGTGCTGAGGGCAGTGCAATGATTCAGCCTCCTGACATTTCTATCTCATTGTTCCCTAAACCGAGCCACTGCACCGCTTTGTCTGACACCCTTCCAGTATTTTACATCTGCAATGCAAAACAAAAGTTCAACTGCTTTCAAAGGAGACATAAAACACTGAGGGAATTCCTCTATTGAGGCATTTCATTTGTCTTGCTTTATTAGACAAACACAGTAGAATGAGACATTATTAGGGGAAGATTGGGACATACTGTATTGCTGGCAAAATTCAAAACTGCATTGTCCCCATCATGACCACAGCACAATGACTCTAATAGACTGATTTTAGTGCAAACCTTTACCAATATTTTACCTAATACACAAAGGAAAAGAAAGCTTGCTGCAGCACCACATGGCTCATGATAAGCAAACTCATGACTGAGTTTTACAGTGTAGCTCATGAGGTCAGGTGTCTTACGGGTCGTGCGAGAACTCTTTCTCTCTGTCCATGTCTCGTGAGCGGAGCTGGACGAGAGAGAGCATCGGAGGGGGTGGAGGGGGCACGGGAGATGGCGAGAGCTCCCGGTGGGCGGCACCGTCTGGCATGTCTGAGGTATTTCTAGAGAGAGGCCGGTAGGTGTGCGTTCGAGGGGGTGGGTGGGCATGGACAGGAGGGTAATTTTCTAAAACAGAAGCACAAATATCAGAGTAATATAATATATCAATAAAACAAATGTACAGTTGCTATACATTTGGACGTTACAGCAAAATATAAACATATGATTGTACACTACCATTTAAAAGTTTGGGGTTGGTAAGTTTTTCATAGTTTTGAATTGTCTCATGCTCATCAAGTCTGCATTTATATCAAAAAAATAGTAACAAAGTAATATAATAAGAAATAAAATTGCTCTTTTAAAGCAAACATCACAAAATATGTGGTTTTTAATTTATAAATGTACAATATAGAATGTAATGCAAAAATATAAAATTATACAGCTGTTCAGAAGTTTGGGATCAGTAAGATTTTTTATTTTTGTTAAATAATTTTCTTATACTCATCAAGGCTATATCTATTTGATCAAAAATACAGAAAGAAAATGTAATTTTGTGAAAAATTATTGAAATTTAAAATAACAGTTTTCTATTTTAATATACTTTAAAATATAATTTATTCCTGTGAAGCAATGCTGAATTTTCAGCATCATTACTCCTGTCTTCAGTGTCACATGATCCTTCAGAAGGGCTCTTTGGCCTGGCAAGGTGTAGTCCACCTTTTCTCTTCTCCCCATTTGCTCCTCCCAGCGCTCGGCTTACCTCTTGACATAAAAACAGAAAAGCAGCCTGGACGCTCTCATGGTTTTCCCTGGCCGAAGCCTCAAAGTAGGGCCCTCCCAATTCATCAGCTAGCGCCTTACCCTCGTGATCCGGGACCTGCCGGGCACGCAGCAGGTCGTTCTTGTTTCCCATGATGATAACAGGGATGTTACTGTTGGGATGGATTCGCCGCACATGTTGGTAGAGAGGCTGGATGGTACGGTAGCTGTTGAGGTCAGTGATGGAGAAGACGAGCACATAACCATCTGCCCAGTAAATGGAGCGGTTGATCTGCTCTTGACAGTAAAGACCCTCTGCGTCATCCTGGAATGAGAAAACTGGTGTTTTTATTCCAATTTTATATAACAATGTTTATGAAATTTACTAGCGATTTCTGGGTGAAAATTGATTCTACACCAAATTCTGTAAGAAATATGCTGATTTGGTAAACAACA
Organism: Sinocyclocheilus anshuiensis; assembly: GCF_001515605.1. NCBI lineage: Eukaryota > Metazoa > Chordata > Actinopteri > Cypriniformes > Cyprinidae > Sinocyclocheilus > Sinocyclocheilus anshuiensis. The sequence goes on along the minus strand of NW_015536800.1, from coordinate 2,615,368 downwards.
AACATTTTATTATCAATGTTTTGAACCGTTGTTGCTGCTTAATATTTTTTGGGACCTGTGATACTTTTTCAGGATTCTTTGATAAATAAAAAGTTAAAAAGAACCATTTTTATTCAAAATATAAATGTGTTGTGTTACAATATACACTCCTACTCAAAAGTTTGGGATCAGTCAATTTTTTCTTTCTTTTTTTAAATAAATTAATATTTTTATTCAACAAGGATGTGTTAAATGGATAAAAAGTGATAGTAAAGACTTATATTGTTAGACAAGATTTCTATTTGTAATAAATGCTGTTCTTTTTAACTTTTTATTAATCAAAGAATCAAAGATAAAAGTATCACAGGTTCCAAAAAAATATTAAACAGCACAACAGTTTCAACACTGATAATGTGGATCTGTTTGAACATGGTCTTGTACCAGTCCTTGGGTCTGTCCACGGTCTAAATAGAAGCACAAACACACACACAGAAGTGGTTGCCTTGTCAGTTTGCTGGCTAAGGGCACAAACAGCTAACAGCATTTGTCATTACCTGACAACCAACAAAATCACCAGAGCACAGAGTGAGAGAGACAGACAGGGAGTATCATAGTAACCTTCCAGGAAAGAGCCAGGAATGTTCTCTTCTTCTCACAAACACACACATTCACAGACAGTCTGACCTGCTGAGAGCTCAGAAGCATTCCTCTAACCACAATAAGAGGATCAAATGTCAAAACAACTTAAACACAAATCAAGAAAAAATGCCCTCAAAACAGATCATTAACAGCTGATCTGTTGTTTTAAACTGACCAGTGACTGAACAGATGTTGTGCTGTTTAAATCATTCAGAAAGAAAGAAAGAGTGCTTGGTTTTGTTTTGATAAAACAGGTAATAAAACATCATGTAAATCTCAGTTTTTGTATTAACCAGTCACAAGCGCGATAAGCAGCAGAATATTCTGTCAATATATATATTTTTTTTCTATTTCTGTGCCTTCATGTTGTATAGCACTATCAACTCATTGGTAGTACATTTATATAAACAGTTCAATACATGGAATTATTATTGAGTAACTTTTTGCCAACAAAAATATTTCCAAATTATGTCAAAACCACTCCCGTCTTCCGAGCAACAAGCAGCTGTCTCTTTCCTAAATGAATCAGTGTTTTGAACGAATCGGTAGAATAAATGATTCAGTGACTCATTCCTAAAGACAATCCTTTGCTGCAACATACATACACATAAGGATGTAACTTGCAGACTGGCAGTTTGTCTGATTGTGAAACAGTGAAAAGTCTCAGTGCTGTTGGACTAAATGCCAACCAAAAAAATTTGAAATCCAGAATGAACTGATTTATAATAAATAGTTAATGTCTACTGATTGTATCACATGCAGTTATGGGCAGACAAATTACTTATCTGTAAATATATCAGTCATAATTTTAAAGACAAAAAAATCACTAAATACTTTAATGCATTAATGACAAAACTGTGTATAAATTTTAGTGTATATATAATGAACTCAAAATTTGCTACAGTGAAACATAGGTGAAATAAATTTAAAGGAGCAAAATACACTGAAAAATGGTGTAGTATTTACTTTGTAATAATTTTCACTCAAAATTTGCTTTTAAAATTCACAAATAATAACAAAGAAACAGCAAGAAACACATTGAATATGCAATTTTTAAGTAGAAAGACTAGTATTTACTTTCAGTAATCTTTATTTTATTAAGGAATAAGGACAATCTTTTTTAAAGTGTAGTTGTTTTTAATTTGTAATTTTTGTCAGTTCCCTTAAAAATGTCTGGATATCACTCACCGTTCGGATGGCGATGGGAATGCCTGACTCATCCACTGGTCCAATGCCTTCGTAATGGGGCGCTTTTATGATGGACACCTTCTTCTCTTCCTCTGAGAAACGAGCGATGGGCACAGAGCTACTGACCACTGTCTGACCAGAGAAAACGGTCTCTCTCTTCACCGTCTCTGAACCCTCTGAGTGCGAGAGAGAGAGAGAAAGGTTAGAGACAGATGGAAAGAGTAAAAAAAGAGCTGTCCTTTACAATTGATTCTTCTCAAATTGTGACCCCAGTGAGTTCCTGGGTAACAGTGAGGGAAGACAGTGCAAAAACCTAGTATCAACCTTTTTAACTAAACATCTCTCACTCACACACACATCATTGATTGCAGTGCTGCTATTGGCTCTTCATTAGACTGCTGCCATAGATACAGTCACACTGCAGCACTCAAAATGTGTTAGTGTCAGTACTTCATTGGATGCTAATATTAATCAGAAAGGCAATTAATTGGCCATCCGTGAGAATGTCACACTAAGCGATCAAAAACTGCCTTTGACGAAAGCAATCTATAATGTTTCCCAAAATGTGTATCAGATGGCATAATCATGGCAAATATCACACAGTGTCAGCCCAAAAAATATATATAGTGTCTGAGCTGGACATTCACAGTCAAATCTAATCTAATAGAGCAGGAACACTGACATGGCACAAGCTCTCACCCTGACTAAGCACCCTGAACTATGGAATATGTATGACACAGCATAAATGAGACAGCTACTTTTATTCCTTCACATCTATGCAAGTTTGCACTAGCAAAAAGACAATGACATGAGGAAACACTACAGCAAACTATTTGTCAGCATATTTTCTTTAAACTACTACAACAATTGTATGAATTTGCCTTCCTAAGCAAACCCCAACCAAAGTGTCAGAGCTTTGCCTCTCCTCAGTTTCCCTGTGTTCAGGTATTGATTGCTCCGGTCTGGCCTAATGGATGCAAATGCATCATATCCTGAGGACCGGACTGCACCGTTAACTGCCAATACAGGCATCCACTAACAAGAATTGTGCATTACAAATCCATTATTTTAGAGCGCCAATACTAGTACTCAATCAATAGAAGGACACAAACACAATTGAGGAAAGTGTTTTTTAGAAAACATTTGATGTGTCCAAATAGGCTTACTTCCATACTATTTGGTAAGCGAAAAACAGTACACCAAAGAGTATGTCTAAACTCATTGTATTCTAAAATAAAATATGCAAAAGTACCTGGATGACCTACTATGTCCCTCAAGATTTTGGAGTGTCATGGACACTTTACTATCCCATAATGCCAAATAGTCATGAAGTAGGTTTCAAACAAAAAGTAGTAGGCCTATCTACTAGGCTATTTTGATACAGATTTTGTCTGATGCAGTTACTATCTCTCTTTTTATGTCTACATCACATACAAAAACTAGTTTTACATGTGGTTCAGACATCCTATTCCAGTCTAAGTGGGCGGTTTTAGGTCTGAATAAGCAACGTTTGGCTGAAACTCTGCTTTGCAATACTAGCCAGAGGTCTGTGTGGGACTTTCCTCTCACCTGAACTTCGACCCTGCTGGATCTTTACCAGGCCTGGGCTGAGGGTTGGGGGTGGAGGTGGGTACACAGGCGGCGAGAAGGGCCTCTGAGATTGAGAGCTTCCGTTCACTGCCATCTGACCATGGGCAACATAAAAAAATATATAAAAAAATAAAAAAACAGTTTACAAGAGATGGAAATATGTAATTTGTAGAGTCACTTTCGTCAAACAAGTATGAGTGGGTGACAGCTATGGGACAAGAAGTTAGAAGAATGAGAAATGTAAGACATGAGAGCACACATCAAAAGATACTGTACAACAAATGTGAGAAATGTCATTACCGCTGTTACCGCTGTTACAAAAAAGATAAAGGTTGTGATCAGATGTTGGTGCTTCTGTAGTAACATAAGGGATGACAAATATGACAAATGAAGAGGTAACTGAAAAACTGTTAGACTACATGACAACAAACACACTTTGAAAGAACATTTAGTAGATAATGAGTGCAGGACAATCTATGTAAGAAAGAGTGTTAACACTGGAATATGGTACCATTATACATTCATTCCAAAGAAGTTCAAGTCTTCAGTCAACAGCGGCAATATAAAATGCAAATGTTAATCTCAAAACTTCATGAAAGGTCACATAGGAAATCACAGGTCATCATAAGAACCCTAAAGTCTACATGGAATTAAAATGTCCTCTTTTGTCATACACATACCTGGACTTCATACTTCTATTAATATATAGTATGAAATATTATATATATACACATTATCATTTAAATGTTTGTGGTCAGTAAGATTTATTTATTTGTATTATTATTTTTTTTAAATAAGACATGAATTATTTTATTTGACAAGAATGCATTAAATTAATCAAAAAGTGACAGTAAAATATTTATATTGATAAAAATTTTCTATTTGAAATGTTCTTTTGAACGTCTATTAATCAAAGCATCTTAAAAAATGCATCATGGTTTTCCACAAAAATATTAAGCAGCAAGACTGTTTTCAAAATTGATATTTACAATAAATGTTTTGTGAGCACCATATCAGCATATTAGAATATAATAACTGACACCAAAGACTGGAGTAATGGCTGCTACAAATATAGCTTTGACATCACAGGAATTAATTGCATTATTTAAAATATATTAAATTGTATTTTGTACAAAAACTGTATTTTTGATCAAATAAATGCAGCCTTATTCTTTTAAAAACACCAAAAATCTTACTGACTCAAAACTTTAGAACAGTAGTGTACATTTATATATTAATAAACATTACAGCAGCAATAGCAAATTACAATATATTTTTAGCAGTATATGATTGCCAGTTGTATACAGTATATTATATAAACTGTATCGAGAACAACTAATATATATATATTGTGTGTATATATATATATTTGTTGTTCTCGATACAATTTTTAATACTGTTTCATTTTAAAACATGTGTGCATGTTGACTTTAAATGGGAAACAACATACATAGCATACAATGAATTACTGCATACATAAAACAGAGTGAAAATCAAGCATAAAACAAAAGACAAAGCAGCCACCTGCTGTAAGCTGACACATTCAAGCATGTGACTCAAAGTAAGACATTCAACAGCGCTGAAAGACTGGTGATGACATACAAACACGAGCAGATTCAAACAAACGTGGCACCAGACTGGAGTGAGGTGTGCCAGTTGAGCGTGATAGTTACGTTAGTGCCCGTGGCAGCTGACGGGGCGGCAGGAAGCTCGTCAGGGGCGTTGGAGGCGTGGCTGAGTGTGGGGGATGGGGTGGGTGTGCCTGCGGGGGAGGAGTCCATGCCGCAGATCTGCAGCTCCTCCAGCCCAGCTGTGGATGATGAATAATGACTCAGCGCTGACACGGTTACTGGTGACGGGACAGGTGAGGCCGACATTAGCCCGGAACGTTCCAGAGGGGCATAGGGTGTCGGCGACAGGGCTTTGGGCAATAGCCCTGACAGGAAGTCAGGGGAATCCTGACTGGCCCGGCTATACAGTGACCGGCGAGCTGAAGGGTCCGGGGAGGGCGGTCCAGAAGACAGCGGCCCGGTGCTCCCTCTTACAGGGGAAAACTCACGCTGATGGAGGACGGTGAGAGGGAATAAAAGGGAAGGAAGACAAGAATTGAAAGTGAACATAAAGCAAAGCCGGTGAGCAAGAAGTGACATACGGGCACACTGAACCATGTTGAGTGAAGAAGAACAAGTGAAACTGTGGGAAGGAATAAAAGGTTGCCGGAAAAATAAAATAAAATAGTAATTAGCAGTAAACACACATTCTTTCATCAAGCTGTCTGTGTACGTTCACTCCATTCCATCAGATGAAGATGAATGAATGCTAAATGGGTCACACTGTGAGTATACTGTAAGAAATAGAGACACCAAAATTTCCCAAAATTTGGAATTTCACAATTTTCATATAAAAATAAAATTTTAATTAAGATTTCACCAAGGCTGCATGTATCTGATGAGAAATACAGTACAATTTAGGAATATTTTTATAATTTAAAATAACTGTTTTATATTTTAATATATTTTTTTAATTTTTAGAAGTCATTAATGTAATATGCTAGTTTGGTGATTAAGAAACATTTCTTATTATCAGTGTTGAAAACCGTGCTGCTTAATATTCTGTGTGTGTGTGGAAACTGTGACACACTACTATTCCATAGTTGGAGGTAAGTAAGATTTAAAATAATAATAATAATTCAAAAATGTTAAATAAATGATTAAAATAAATTATTACTTATATTCAACAAGAATGCATTACATTGATTAAAAGTAACAGTAAAGACACTGTATAATGTGTAAAGATTTATATTTCAAATAAATGCTGTTATTTGAATTTTCTATTTAAAGAATCCTCAACATTCAGCAGAGAGTTCAGTGTTTTAAACTGATAATAATAAGAAAAATTATTAATAACTGAATACCAATAATAAATGACAATAACTGAGCAACAAATCAGCATATTAGAATGATTTCTAAAGGATCATGTGACATTGCAAACTGGAGAAATGGCTGTTGAAAATGTAGCTTTGTCATCACAGTAATATATTCAAAAAGCAAGCAGTTTTAAATGGTATTTATCACAATATTGCTGTTTCTACTGTAGTTTTAATCAAATAAATGCAGCCTTGGTGAGCATAAGAGACTTCAAAAACATTTAAAAATCGTCATTATTCCAAACTTTTGACTAGTAGTATAAGTGTACATTATCACTGTAAATAAATGACAATAATACCACCAAACTGCTTGCTGGTCTTGGTGGTACAGCAGGGGCTCGCATGGGGTCAGCGGGGTCCACTGCGTTTGTCCTGGATTTAGTCTCAAGCCCTGACTGGGTCTCTGCTTGAGGTTCTGGACTGCGAGGAGCTAACTGGATGGAGAGAGAAGCTACGTGTGTTTCAGAAGTAGCAGTGGGGTCTTGAGGTGGGGAAGCAGATGTACTTTTTGGCTTAGTTTTAGACTTTGGGTCAGTTTTAATCATCTTCATCTTGTTAGGTGCTGCATTTATTTGGTCACTTGAGAATTTTGAAGATGACAATTTGTTCCCCAGAACCCGAGTGATAAAACTGTTAGCATTAGCCTGTTGGGACAAGGGGGGCTCCTCGAGGGGGGCTCCAGAGGTGCTAGTGGAGGTTCGGGTGGTCTTAGAGTATGAGTATGAGGAGGTGGCACTAGATTGGATGGTGTAAGAGCCTGAGGAAATTACATCATTACTCTGTGGGGAAGAGAGGGAGGTGTTTGACAGCATTGCAAGGGAACTGTAAGATGGGGGGTTAGGGGTCATGTGATAGCTCTCTCTCCGAGGGGGCGGCAAGGGGACCTGATAGAGAAAAGGTCAATTCAAATATGTAAAGTCAGTTTAAATAAAGCAAATTTTCTCAGAGAAATTTCAATTCGACTGCTTTAGGGGTCAAGAAAATCACACTTGATATGAATCCTCTAGAAAGACATTATCATATTGGAAAAAGACCATGACCAATATTAATCCAAACAGTTGTGAAGCAAAATCATTTCAAAGTAACACATAATATGAAAGCAGAGGATTGTTTGTTGTGAAAATAAAATGAATAGGGTGCAAAATTTAACAGCAGTATGATCAAGAAGCAGGAATGCATTAATAGCTTATTTAAAAAACAAAGTATTATGAATGAATGTGTACCGGTGTGGGAGATTTCTTATCCTGTAGGTTGTGTTTAATGCTGCGGAAGCCTTTAGCAGTCAAGGACGCGCTGCTGGCATCTCCATTCCTTAACCCCTCAGACACACTGCGTGAACGCCAGGCATCTACACACAAATAAAATAAATAAGTAAATTAACACCCCCCCACACACATACACACAGACATAGCTAAATATATACATTTGTTTAAAAAATCTAATAAAAATGACAAAAGCACAATACTAAATCACTAAAACTTTAACAAAAATCGACAAACTGAAAATATAAAAAAGCTACTTCAAAATATTAATAACTATTATAAACATATTTACAAAATACTAAAATGCTTTTTTATGTAGTAAAATGCCTCCTAAGTGCCCAAATACTTAATGTGTCCACTGTATAGTACACATTAATATTTATATAAACACAATAATGAAGACAGACGCACATACACATCCAACAAACACTTGCCTGAATCTGATGACTGGGAATCACTACCTATGGAAAGTAAAGATGCATTAAAATAAACATAAAAATGCATTTACCATGATAACACCATAGAATGACCACAGAAAAGCAAGACAAACATATGACAAAAGACACAAAACATGCAGAAAGGTCATACCCATTGAAACTAAGGGAGAACATGGATCAGGTTTTCTTTTTAATACTCCTATGCTATGCCAATATTTTGAACTACTAAGCTGTTAACTAAGCTGTTTTTTCTTTAGTTATGTCTTATCTTGCTTATTACACCATGTGAGATGGCCCTGCCATTGGTGCATAATGTCCACAATATGGGAATGAAAAGAGAGATGCAGAATTACAGAGAACAAGAAGATTACAGAGCAGAAGCTGCTACTGAACACAGAGAAAGAAAGAGACCGCTAGTATAAGACCACACAAAGTTTGAAACACCTACTACTCTCATAATGATGATTAAAACTACAATATGTAAACTCGAAGATTGGAAGAACACAAGCTTAAATTTTGAACACAAACTAATAGATTTTACAACAATTAATTCTGGTCCTGTATATTGCAAAATATACATGAACACATGCTGTCCTAATGATAGAGGTTGCAGCATTGTATGGGCTATTACAAGTAAAAGTGAAGAGCATGGTCTCCATGTTGCTGTTTAAACATCTGCTGTATTTCGTCAAACCTGTCCATGCCTTAAACAATTCAGCATTAAAAGAGTACAACTGTGCATCTGTGAATGAATGCTTGACTGCCTGTCTGTGGCCAGCAGCTTTTCAAAAATGAAAGACGTGCTGTCATATCTCTGGCAGGTCTTGACAGCATGTCACTTTTTCAGCAAACTCACTCAACCAGCAGAATATAACAGTGAAAATGCCTGGATCCTTGTAACTATCAGCACAGAAAAATGGCAGCTAGTCTTTTTATTTTTACATTAAAATCTCCTTGATCACTTTTTCAGCAAACTCACTCAACCAGCAGAATATAACAGTGAAAATGCCTGGATCCTTGTAACTATCAGCACAGAAAAATGCAGCTAGTCTTTTTATTTTTACATTAAAATCTCCTTGAGTGTGTGTGTGTGTGCGTGTGTGTGTGTGTTTTTTTTGAAAGGGTAAATGGTTTTATTGATTTAATTAAAACCTGAACAGTCTCTACAGCATACAACACATAGTATTCAATATAGCTGACTGAAGACTAAGCATTATTTTTTAATTCAGAAGGCAGATTAGATTACATTCAATCGGAAAACCGCACTATTTATACTACAAAATGTCATGGAATAGTGCATAAGTACAGTGTTACCATGGAAACCTCTATTTTTACCACTCCAAAAGCGGCACCTAGTGGCAATAGCAAATGCATTTGCGCCCATTTATGCACAAATGGGCGTGCTGGTCTGAAAAACGAGGTGTGTTCAGGCGTGTTGCTATTTTGAGGCAATTGAAATAGACTGTGCCATTGACCAACAAAAACTTGGTCTAAAGTCTGGCGCAATATTTTTTGCTTGTTATTTAAAGAGCGCGTTAGTAATATGCGCCTATAGGCGGGTGCACAACGTGCGTACACTTTGCTTATTACACACACAGGGACATGCAGCAGCACACAAACATTTTTAAAAATGAAAAATTACATTCCGCCATCTAAATAGCGAACCCGCCATGGCACGAGCGCAACTGGCTTTTAAAGGGAATGGGAGATGACACTCTGATTGGTTTATTGCACGTTACGCCCAAAAAACACCCATTACAATACTCATTAAGAGAATAGGGACAACCCATTTAGACCATATGCCCGGGCGCGCCGACCGTTTTCCCGTCGTTAAACTAGCAAAAGTGGATTCGGACACGCCCTGAGTGCACCTGCGCCGCGCGCTTTAGACCATGCACTTAGATCGTTAAAATAGGGCCCATTGAGTGTGTGTGTGTGTTGTTTTTTTTTTGAAAGGGTAAATGGTTTTATTGATTTAATTAAAACCTGAACTGTCTCTACAGCATACAACACATAGTATTCAATATAGCTGACTGCAGACGGAGCATTATTTTTTCATTCAGAAGGCAGATTAGATTACATTCAATCGGAAAACCGTTATAGAAAAGCTTACATTCAGAGAAAATGCATCCTAGGTCCCTTTTTTCACTAGTATGTTATAATTGCATCAAAAGCTCTTATTTAATGTAGGGCTATCAATTGATTAGAAAGTTTAATCAAATTAACTTTAATCTTAAATTGCTCTGATAGTAAGAAAATTACATATTACTGCATTTAAATATGCGATAAGGCACACAATTAAAAAACACATTTCATTACACCAAATACACAAAATAATGTTCTTTTTAGCAACATCATATGACCTGACCATATGACCATCATATGATGGCTATAACCACCCAAAATTAACTCAGTAAATTGACAGGCTTAATTTAAAGATGTTAAACTTTTACAGATGTGAAACATTTGTGTAAATCTGTATGTATAATAGAAAGTAAAACATATTAAATAGGCAACATGTATTTGGTCTTTAAAATATTAACATATATATTGACAACATGGAAGATCCTAAATCTAATACCTCTGTTCTCATCTCCTAAGATCTAAGGACATAAAAAAAAGAAAAAAATAGACAAATGTAGCAAGAAAAATATGGAACACAACTGATGTAGTGAACACATGTAAAACAAGCACACATAACACAAATAGAACACCGGGGAGAAAACACATTTAAATACTAAGGCAGATGAAACAACAGTAAGCAAAAGGAGATAACACATTCTAAAAAGTCTATTTTAAAGAGCTGTGTCTTAGACAGCCGTGCTCCATCACTGATACCTGCAGCAGTGTACAGGTTGGGTGAGCTCTGGACCCTCTTCACAGGCCAGAGAGTGAGCGACAGGGATGCTCTTTTATGAGCATGTCCTCCGCTATCTGGAGTATGTTTGTTTGCACACGCACACGCAGAAGCACACATGCAAAACAAACAGAAAGCAAAGCACATGCATTGTTAATGCAACATTATTGCACCAAAGACAATGCAAAAAAATAAAATAAAATAATTTAACGATAAATGATTACCTACCATTCAAAAGTTTGTTTTTTTATTTCTTTTTTTTAAGCAAGGATGCATTAAATAGTTCAAAAGTGACCGTAAAGACATGTAGAATGTTAAAAAATATTTAAATGATCAATTTCCCTTTTAAACAGTGATAAAAAAGGTTACTTGAGCACCAAATCAGCATATAAGAAATCTTTCTGAAGGATCATGTGACACTAAAGACTGGAATAATTAAGCTTTGCAAATGTAGGAATAAATTACATTTTAAAATATATCAAAACAGAAAACAATTAATTTTAATTGTAATAAAATTCACTTCTTACTGTATTTTTGATCAAATAAATGTAACTGTTGAACATAAGAGACTTCTTTAAAAAAAAAACAATTATAATCTTACTAACCTTAAACTTTTGAATGATATTGTGTTACAGCAATTAAAGGTTAATCTTGCTTTACAGAAAGCATACAACTTGTGCAGCATTCTGGAAAAGATGAGAGATTATAAACACATTGTTTCTAAACCAGGCATGATGTGAAGACATTTTATATAACATATGTGGAGCCTGATTTTGGACCAATAATATTATTTTTCAAAATGTGCATGAGCAAAACAGAGATTACTGTGTAGAATATTATAGCATATCCCACAATGCAATGCATTTAGTTTGACCTTTTATTGTGATGGACAAACCAGAAGCACTTACTGCATGTCTTTCTTGACACTAAATGTTACAGTTTACACAAAATTTGATTAAAAAGAGCAAAACAGAGATTACTGTGTAGAATATTATAGCATATCCCACAATGCAATGCATTTAGTTTGACCTTTTATTGTGATGGACGAACCAGAAGCACTTACTGCATGTCTTTCTTGACACTAAATGTTACAATGTTTACACAAAATTTGATTAAAAATAACTGTTTTGTTGCACTAGTGGCTAAAAATTACACAAGTGTTTTAATAATGGACTTACCTGTATTCATGATGAAGATCTCCACTGATATGTGTTCTGAAGAAGGACACTTTCACCTGTAAAACACATCAAGCTATTCTTAATAATTTCAGAATCAATTCATTTTCATCTATTTACAGTAAATAGATGCTTAACTTATATCTTGTGTATTAGCAAGCTAATGAATTAGCATGCACTGGCTTGTTGTTTAATGCCCAATACCACATGCTAAAGTGCCTAAACTGTTTAGCAACCGTGTATTTTTATTTAGCAGTTCTATGACTAGTACAGGTTATATTTATTCAGAGTGACAGATATAGAGGATATTCTGTTTTAAACATGTTTGTTGTGTATCAAATGGAGACATAGTCCTTAATATGGATCCATGACAGACAACAGCTAGAAACTGTGGCGTCAGTGTATGTGTGTGTCTAGTATGTAGTAATACTCTGACTGACACCAGACAGTCTGGACACCAGGAATACACTCGATGTGCCTGCGATGTGTTAATTTTACAGTGCACTACACACATATTTTCACTCTCTCTCTCGTTACTATCAGTATTCGCAAACATGAAGCATGAGGTGTGGAATGTGTGTGGTGGAATCTCATCATAGCATTTGTATCTGTCTCATATGAATACTAAATAATGTTTCCCAGTAGACATGTTAACAAGATAAGAGATAGAATTTATGTCGAGATAATGTTACGATGATGTTGCTCCACTTCTGAATAGCAACAGTTGAGGATTTCCAAACACACTCCTTACAATAACTGATAACGTACATCTCATGTTTACTGAGGCTAATGGGGAGCAGACATAATGGATTAAAGAGAGACAGAGAGAGAGAGAGAGAGAGAGAGCGAGAGAGAGCATTTAGACATAAAAATAAGATCCAGTTGTCAGATATCCCTTTGCCACTGACAGATTTATAACTTGCCAGGAGAAACGTTCTACACTCAGGGAGTGAAAACGTTGTCAACACTATTTGAATCTCAGTAACTTAACCCCTTAAAATAATATTTTTTTCCCAAATTTTTTTTACAGCACTTCAAGTTAAGCCATTCTTAGAAAATAAAAAGTTTCAAATATTTTTTTCTATAGGTCTATCATAATGCGTGCGGTAGAGGGTTAAGCTATGGCACAATTGTTGTCCTAATGTGACCCAGAATTCCATATTACTTTTTAACCATTAAACTTTTTTAACTTGCCATTTTAAATTAATAAAGTCTTGGTTAGATGAAGCTGACACCCTATAGCGTAAGACGTCAGATCATAGACTGCCGAAAACAAATCTCAATACATTCACTAAATTGATATGTACTTTTCAATTGTCCCCTATACCTTGAAACTAATGCAGAAAGTAGAAGAACACTCTAGAAGTATTTTCATAACATGCTGTGTGACCCAGCTAATGCCATGGAGGTTCTTCCCTAACTTGGTGGGCCCAAAATAAAGACACTAAAAGCACTAATAATAGTCTGTAGCATCTTTAAAAAGAATGAGTCTCTGGGTCATCAAGAAATGGAAGCAAAACACAGACTATTCAAGGATCATCTGCGCAATCCAGTACCAATTTACTGTTTTACTATGAAGCTGTCCTATTTCCAACCCACTATTTTAGGTTTTGGTGAAGCGTGGTGAATTCTTAATAACCTTATTCATACATTTTCATATAATCTTCTTTACGCTCCACTGAGGGTTAGGCTTAGGGGTGGACTTTCATGCTCAGTTATACAAATTTGCCACCAATTTAGAAAAAAGTAAAACAGTTACATTATCTCATGAGATTGGGTTGCATATTTAAAAAAACACTCATACTCTACATCATGGGGGTCAAACTCATTTTAGGTTGAGGGCTGGATTAGAGAAAATGCCCTCTTGCGTGGGCCAAATTGTTAAAACTTTTCAACTGCTCACAATTGCATTAATATTAACCATACTACTTTTGATAACGATAACTTGACCAGATTTTGCAGAGTGTGTTTTTGAGATAGTACCTTGGTTGGTTTGAGCTTGTCATGGATAAATGCATAAATAAATATGAAGCTAAAACTGCCAGTAGGTGATGGGTGTTGTCTTTATGAATGGGCCATTGAATCATTGACTCAAACGAAACACAGATTCATTCAGTAGCAAAACACACTGCATTGCTCGGACACACACAAAAAAAAAAAACGACAAAAACGAATCAACTGACAAAAATGAATCAACTGACAAACTCTGCTAATACCATACATTTTCCTTTAATTTTCTACTCCTCCCCATCATCCATTTGGTTTCATATGTGACTCCAACCTTTTTTACAATCCAATTCCCGATGGGTAAAATCAAGTCCTGTCCATCCAACCTTAAAATGTTATATTCTAATCCACAGCTGCAGCTTTGAGCACCTGATTAGTTACTGGCAATATTAGTGCAAAGCCCTCTGGGTGCACTTGAGTGTGACAAACATTCAATGCTATCTGCAGCTTGTGTTAACGGGCAATTAAGCTGGCATTTCCATTATGTAATGGACTAGCTGCCACGACTGTACACTTCGCCATGAATACTGTAATTCTCCATTGTTTGACAAGGCTCAGCTGGAAGAAATTTGTGTTTTCAGATATTCAGTTTTTGGCACAAATAGCCGAAGGCAGCTCAGTACAGATTTTGTCAGTAGCTTTGAGTATTTGCTTGCAGTTTTCATGAAAGGACTTACACACTAATAAAATTGTTCTTAGCTATTTTCTTGCACACATATGGGCTTTCACACTTCAGATTGTTAATTGAGACATTTTTTAACCAGGGGTTAGCGGTAACACACTCATTTGTGGTCTCTTAAATTCTCTGTTCCACACACACTCACACTGCCTATGGAATGTGGGCACTATAGATCAGCATACAGTGACAGGACAGTACATGGATAGAGTTTCAATGGGCAAACCAGAGGCGTCACAACAGCTGTATGATGGAACACACACTATTGTTCTTTTTAAAAGAAACTCCTATACTCACCAAGGCTCCATATATTGGGGAAAAATTCTATATATTGTGAAATATTATTACAATATACAGTTTTCAGTGTGACATGATCTTTTAGAAATTCTAATATGCTAATTTGGTGCTCAGGAAAAAACATTCTTATTATTATCATCAATGTTAAAAACAGTTGTGCTGTTTAATGTATTTGTGGAAATCGTGATACATTTGTTTTCAGGTATCTTGGATGAACAGAAAGTTCAAAAGAGCATTTATTTTAAATAAATAACTTTTGTAACATTATAAATGTCAGAATGAGTCTCAATAAATCCTTTTTACTTACAGACCCCAAACTTGTGTAGTGTATGTTCATATGCTGTCCAATTCTAAAGTGTTACATAAAGTAGTGTTGTGAAGATTGTATGATCACATTAGTTAAGTTCTCTAGGGATCCTTCTCATTTTATGAAGGAGTAAAATATAGGAAGCAATACTAGAGCAATATGAGATGGAGGAAACGCAATCTCAAATTGTGAAATCTATCATAAAGTTATTGCATGCTTCTCAAAAACAGTTTGTGATCATGAATATAGTGTGTCTGCAGGAAACTGATCTGACAGCTGATTCAGAGGAGTTCCCACAACCATGAGAACATCAATATGAACCACATGACAGAAAATATTTTACATCTGACAGCACTACAGATATATTTGCTATTTATACATCTAAAGGCATCCATCAACTTCTCCAGTAAAAGGATAGTTTGTTATAGTTGAATTTAAGTCAATGGAATCCAATGTTGTTTTTTATTCTTTCGTATAAAACATCTGAAATAATATTCATGTTTTGCATTCATTTTGAATGAATTATTCCATTAAGCCTGTAGCTGTTATTTAAAGGGGGGGGGGGGGTACAATGCTGTTTCATGCATTCAGAGTTGTTTACACTGTTGTGAATTGGATTCTCATGCTAAGCATGGACAAAGTTTAAAAAAACAATTTGGACGTATGACGGAGTATTTCTGTGCCAAAAATCGTACTTCCAGGTTTGTACAAGTTTCTGAGAGTTTTTTTCGATCGTGGCTCTTCATGACGTAGACGAGGGTGGAACTCCTTATATGGGCATTTCTCCC
>NW_015536800.1:2597271-2598417 GCF_001515605.1 Sinocyclocheilus anshuiensis | reverse complement strand
AACATTTGGATGTATGACAGAGTATTTCTGTGCCAAAAATCTTACTTCCGGGTTCGTACAAGTTTCGGAGAGTTTTTTCGATTGTGGCTCTTAATGACGTAAACGAGGGTGGAACTCCTTATATGGGCATTTCTCCCCGCGCACGCATCGACCAGAGCAAGAGCGAAATCGCGCCCATCAACACGCTTCATCCTGTGGCAGCGCTGCACGGGACTTATCGCTGATCCTGAAAGCCTGCTCGCCGTTGACACGCCTTCGCAGCTGGAATCGGGACCTCTCAGCACAGCTGACCTGCTTCTCCGCCACTACAGCGACGCAGCAGTTCCGGTCCGTTTTCCCTGCCGCCATCCGGCGATTCTAAAAGAGCAAATTTTAGCGACGTTGCTGCAAATGTCACTCTGCGAGTGTGGCTCGTGCAGGGAAACTTGCACGATGCAGAAGAGCGCTTTGATCCGCCGCAGAAGGGCAGTGAGCTGCGCGCTCACTGAGATAGAATGCTCACTCAGAGCATGAGTCTCGCTCTTCTCCACTCGCGGACCACCTTCATTGAAGACAGCCCTGCTCTTCCGTTTCTCCTCTCTCAGCGAGCCTCGGAGAGAGAAACAGCAGAGTCAGGGAACTAAGCAACTGGGTCTGAGCGATCGCATGCCGGCACTGTACCCGCGTGCTCGCTCTCCCCGTTGCACTCGGATCCGCCGCAGAAGGGCAGTGAGCTACGTGCTTACTGAGACAAAATGCTCACTTGAGCATGAGTCTCGCTCTTCTCCACTCGCGGTCCGCCTCCGCTGGAGACAGCCTTGCTCTCCCGTTTCTCCTCTCTCAGCGAGCCTCGGAGAGAGAAACAGCGGAGTCAGGGAAGCTAAGCAACCGGGTCTGAGCGATCGCATGCCGGCACTGTACCCGCGTGCTCGCTCTCCCTGTTGCACTCGGATCCGCTGCAGAAGGGCAGTGAGCTACGCGCTTACTGAGACAGAATGTTCACTCGAGCATGAGTCTCGCTCTTCTCCACTCGCGGACCGCCTTCACGGAAAGCAGCCCAACTCTCCCGTTTCTCCTCTCTCAGCGAGCCTCGGAGAAGGAAACAGCGGAGTCAGGGAATAAGCAATCGGTCTGACTGATCTCATGCCGGCACTGTGCCTGCGTGCT
>NW_015536800.1:2596184-2596766 GCF_001515605.1 Sinocyclocheilus anshuiensis | reverse complement strand
AGCACGATGCAGAAGGGCAGTGAGTGCGTCACCTGTCTGGGCAGCCCCCACGCAGAGACTGCTCAATCACTGAGACGGAATGCTCTCGTTGCCGGCACTGTGCCTCCGTGCTCTCTCTCCCCGTTGCACTCGGATCCGCCGCAGAAGGGCAGTGAGCTGCGCGCTTACTGAGACAGAATGCTCATTCAGAGCATGAATCTCGCTCTTCTCCACTCGCGGACCGCCTTTCACTGAAGGCAGCCCTTCTCCCGTTTCTCCTCTCTCAGCAAGCCTCGGAGAGAGAAACGACGAAGCCTGGGAACTAAGCAACCGGGTCTGAACAATCTCACGCTGACACAGAGACTGCGCACTCGCTCTCCCCGCTGCGCTTCGATCCGTGTCTCACACAAAAGGATTAGTGCCCCTCTTTACATCGAGCGGCTTTATCCTACAAAGTAGATCGGAGCAGATGCTGCCGCTGATGCTGCCGCTGCCGCTGACTACATTAGCACGGCGTGATTGGACTGTTCCCATATGCGTCTTAAGCAAGACGCAGTACGAGTGAAGTATCGAAAGGGAACGTACTCGGTTACTAACGTAACC
>NW_015536800.1:2564396-2587385 GCF_001515605.1 Sinocyclocheilus anshuiensis | reverse complement strand
GAGTACTGCGTTGCTTGCCATGCTATGTAGCTGCACGACTCAGTCGTCGCTTCAGTCAAAGTAAACCTGAGAATCCTGTGGCGAGTGCCCGCTTATATAGCCGCTTATATAGAAGTAAACCTGAGAATCCTGTGGCGAGTGCCCGCTTATATAGCCGCTTATATAGCGTCATAGGTTTGTGCAGCTCTGCTCCCGAGCCATTGGTTCGTTTTTTAAGCTCTGCACGAACCAATGGCCGTCCAGTTTCACTGCGTGAATGAAAAAAGGCTTCAGTTCAGGAGAAAAAAGGCTTTTTCCCATATGCGTCTTAAGCAAGACGCAGTACTCGTTCCCGTATCTCAGGGAACCGAGGTTACGTTAGTAACCGAGTACATTTTTCCGGGGCAGCATCGGAGTTTCACAAGTGTGTTTGTTGACGAATGTTTTATAAACAACGCCCAGTTCGACGCTGGATTTGCACATCGTTTAATACTGAAGGATGGAGCGGTCGAGCTATAAAAGATCCCAGTCATGATTCAGAACTGTAGACGGTAAGTGAAACTGCATCAAATGCATCAAATGTCTGTTTTGTTGGCATTCGGCGCCCAAGTGCTCGTCACTCTTTAGCTCCGCCCACGGCGCGCCTCCAGGAGCTCTGATTTTTTCCGGAGAGAATCGTAAAGCTGTATCTTTCTTTTATAAATATGATAAAACTAAAGACTTTTTGGAGATATGAAGGATGCAGTACTACTCTATAGGTACTCAAGATTAACATGAGATTGGGTGAAACTGTGTGTGTTATGCCCCCTTTAAGAGTATTTGGCAGCATTTGTAAATATTTCTAAGCACCTATTAAAGCCTTGTAATTCTTAAAAGAAACAGCTTCAGGACTATGTATTTACAGTAATCAAACATGGCCTCTATTGATGATATTTTCCCGAGAGGTACAGTAAAGAATGGCTCTTAATAAGCAGTGACACTTAATCTTCTTTATATGACAGAACTGGTGGCAGAGGGCATGTCTCTGTAATAAGGTCATTTTTATGCCATATATAACAGCCGTTGAGGTAAATGTAGAACGGTGATTCATTATGAATCTGCTGTGTGTATGAGTGAATGTGCGTTTGTCTTGTAAGCATAAATAAAATCACTCCGAATAGGCCACTATCGTCCACCAAAGAATTTATTTCGGAATATTTTTAAACCACCATGACAGATTTAAAGGGGCCAGAGAATTCAAGTCAGCTAAATAAATCAACTCTACGTAACTTGATGATAGAATTTACAAAGTAGGGGAGGACAACATCAAGCTTGAGCTGGAACAACAAAATGAATGGTGATGTTTAGCCTGATTAGCTATTCTATCTAATGCTAGTGGGAGTGAGAGGAGGAAGCTATAAGAGGTTGTTTTGCTGTTGTGCATGTGTGTTTGTGCCATTAGAGAGATGTGGAGGCTGTGTGGGTTTCTAAAGTTATACCAAAGTTGTAATTAGTATTCTATTGGATGCCCAAACGAATATGTGTGTGTCTAAAAGTTTTGTGTAGATCCTTTACGCTCTTGCCTGCTCCGTCCCTTCCCAAACCACAGACTCTCTGCTTCCCTCTGTAAGAGACGCTGATTCATTAGTGGCTTCACCCATAACGCCACAAACCACATTCCACTTCCTATTAGTGCAGTGAAGCGTCTGGCACAGTACACAGCAAGTAAACTAGGCTCATGTTTTGAACTAAACCAGTTATTTTAACTGCGTTTACACAAAAGCAGTGCTTTACCACAATGCTAAATGCTAATAATATAATGCAAAATGCTACGTACAGGAAGCAAGAATGGAAGGAGGATCTGGTGGGAAGTTATTATCATTGATTAGAAAGTCTTTCTTCAATACATTTTATACAATTTTGAAACCATTTTTTTGCACAAGTTTTTAAGTGCCTCATTATGAAACACCTACTGTTAAAGTTTGGGGTCAGTACTGCCCTATTGCTGACTTTACCATATTTATTTCACTCTGACAGAAATAGAGTCAAATACTAATGTTAGAGCAAATCGACAAAATTATTTTGGAAAGTAGTCCTGGTTAAGTGCTCCAGTAATGCAGAGTGATTTATGATTTATTTTCTTTTTTAAAGGACAATGTGGTTTACGCTAGAATGCAGTAGATTATATTTACTGTATCATGTGGTTAACTGTGTGACACAGGGCTGTATGGTTACATGAGGAACTCAGAAAGCAATAATAATGCTGTGAAATAAAGCAGAGATCCATCAGTCAAGTTTAATTCAGTTCTGTGCTGCCTCATATTATTTTAACCGATATGATTGGGACATGATCCAGATTCCTGCTACTGTGACAGACATAGAAAATCCTACACTGGTGAAAGCCACAGCCACAAAGAAATTCTGCATGCAAAAATAAACAATTGTAAAACATATGTGCCCATGTGTTATATTCATATTCTCAAAAAATCATGGGAAACCACACACACAGAGAAAAAAAAATCCAATAAATAACTTAACACAGAAAGAGACATGCATTCATTGCAAAAGAAAAGAAAAAGGAAAAGAAGAAAAGAAAGGAAAAGGAAAAAGAAAAAGAAAAAAGTTAATATGTTCAAAATCAGAAAGACAAAAAGAAAGAAAGAAAGAAAGAAAGAATCAGTAGGGCCTATTTGGTTCTGTTTATCCAGAAAAATGCAAAATATCTAAAATATTTAAAACAAGACTAATTTACTTTTGGAAGCAAAAAAAAAATCTCTATTTTCAGTCTCTTTCAAACAATAAATCTAGCAAAATTTAATGAGGTTTATGTTTAAAACAAGGAAATTCAAAATAACTAAAATCAATATATATATATACAGTGGGTACGGAAAGTATTCAGACAAGAGTGAAAAATTTAAGGGGGTCTGAATACTTTCCGTACCCACTGTATATATATATACTTTTAATATATACTTTTTCAGTGCAGTGCATGTAAAGAGAAGGCCTTTAAAATATATGTGACAGAGACAAAAAAAAACACTCTTTCTTTAAGGGGAAAGGTCACAGCATGTCAGGGCCACCATGGCGGGCACAATTACAGACTGTCACCACTTAAGATTGGTGTGTGTGTGTGTGTGTGTGTATGCCCCTATGCCCCTATTTAAAGCTGTACAAGAAAAGAGCAGTAGATAAACCGTTTTAACTACCAGACTCGCCTATCTCTACAGTTTCACTCTTTGGTAAGTTAGGAAAACGCAGCGATTCCTGAATGTATTCCTGAGTTACATTACATTTATTTTCACATCAAGTCAGTTTTTGGTGGTAACCAACCAAACACATACCACTTAAATGCAAATTCAGTTCAACACTGAGGACAGCAACCATATCCTTCCTTCAGAATTTCAAGCCAGACCATAAATCTGAATGCAGACACAGCAAATCTCGAGTCCCTTCATAACACAAGACCCATCCAAATAAGGAAGAATCCGTTTTGTTTTGTCTAGGAACAAGCTTCTGAAACAGTGCCAAGATATTTGCTTAGTACATTTTTGTGGTATAGGCTATTTGTCAAAGCCTCATACCTTAAAAACATTTTATCAGGAGTTGCAAAACGGAGTTTCCCTACTGACCACAGATATTCTAGTTAACTGCAACCAGGCACTTCTGTTTCCCTGGAGCTTTAACCTTATGATCTCCAAAACAAAACAAGACCATAAAGGCTAATGAAACTGCTGGTCCAAAAAATTATTTTTAGATAAACTCAATCCAAAATAATAATCTACTACATTCTTTATTCCTGTTGCTATGTTAAACGGAATAGAATAGCCACACAAAGTTTGATTTACTTTCATTATATTACTGCAAAGAAGTTACTATTAGACCTAGTAGTTTGTTTCTTTGTCAGAACAGATTTGGTGATATGTAGCATTACAACACTTGCTCACTAAGTGCAGTGAATGGGTGCCGTCAAAATTATTGTTTCAAGGAGATGCTTCTGGCCAAAATATGAGTCCATAATCCATAATCCATCCCCCAACTGTCCTTTCGCAACAAAATCCACCAATACATTCGTTTAGAACGGTTTCTGACTGTTTTGCTTTAAAACCGTGCTTGATCTGTGCATATTTCTCTCCTGATTCAGATGAGACAACTTTTCCATGAGAGAAATTGGATAGAGGACTTGTATTTTGGCCAGAAACAACGGTGTGAAGTTTTATTGTAAAAATGTACAAATTATTGCACACAGCTTTTCATAGCAATTGTGAGGATTACTTGTGGATTATTGTGATGTTTTTATCAGCTGTTTGAACTCTCATTCTGACAGCACCCATTCACTGCAGAGGACCCATTGGTGAGCATGTGATGTAATGCTACATTTCTCCAAATCTGTTCCGATGAAGAAAAAAACTCCTCTACACCTTGGATGTACAGTACATCTTGGATCTTTGAAACCACTGAATTAAAGAGCAATACTTTAGAAGCCACTGTACTGGGGTGATTTAATTATGTAATGCAGCATCCCTACAGTAGGGCCTGATGACATATTCATCATGATAACCTGTTACTCCTCACAGAGCCAACCAGATATTCATGCCCAGGGAAAGAAGTGATGATTTGAGGAAAAGGGAAATCACAGCGCTGGGGGACAACAAAAGCATGTCAGGTAGAGAAATAGGAGGCAAATAAATAAGTAATAGGCTTGAGCCATGAAAAATCTAATTTGGTGAAATGAAAAATTTGCACAATTGTATTATGCAGTAAAGAATAAAGAATTAATATGCTCCAGCAGAATATGAAGAGGATGAAAACAGGGAGAGAGACAGAAGGGAGATTAAACAACAGAAACCACAAGGACAGAGAAATTAGAAATTCTGTGAGAGCCTGTGGCATGCAGTATTATGTAAGATGAATGAGTTCCTTCAGGGCAGGATATTAACAAAGAGCAGTTCCTCACACACACATACACACCACAGCGTAAACTTCATTAGGGCTCAGTGCTAATTGGACTAATTGCTGTGGTTTGTGTGCACCATAAAAGTCGGTAAGAGTTTGGCTCATTACAGGAACGTGAACAATGTCTCTTTTATTCGCACACACCAAATAGACGTAAACACTACACAGACTCATGCAGCAAATGTGCAGAATGTAGCTAAAACTCACTCAGTTTAAGATATGCAATTGATGTCTCAAAAGATTTTTTTTCTTCTTCTAACTTCTATTATTACTATTTCCATTGCCCAACAGGGTTTTTTATTATAAAATGACTTAAGAAGGCTCAAGATATAGTGCATGAGTCATACACACAATGGTGGCTATTTCTCTGTGATTTCTCTGAATCCAAATAGTCATATTTATAAAACAGATCATGATTGTACTGAAATCAGTTCATAATAAATAGCATGCACTCTGAAAATCACATACAATACAGTGACCCGCCTTTGGAAAAACAACACAAAGGTGTGAAATATTTCACTGGCTACGTTACAGTCTCCTCATCTACTACACAAATTCTCTTTAGGAACTTGCTTTAGATGGGAAAGTCCTAAAAGTCATTGGACGGCATAGCAGAGACCACATCACACACTTAACTTCAATTATAGGAAAAGGGTAGACAGAGGAAGCTTGAACGGAATCACCTGCAATCCATCCATCATGTCTGTAAATAACGTCACCCATCCACTCCAGTTCAAATTCCACTGATACAATGAGTCTAAATATAAAGCCTTGCACTGCTATCCTTTCTGAAAAGCATGCTCAGTCATCTACAAAAATACATTTCTACAAGTGTTTGGAGGGCATACTTTTGGTTCATGTGATAATACTTAAGTATCGTTTAAATGTTTGGGTCGGTAAAATTTTTAAATGTTAAAGCATTTATTTGGTGGAAAATACAGCAAAAACAGTCATTTTGTGAAATATTATTTTAAATAAATATTTTCTACTTTAATATGTTGATTTAGTGATCAAGAAACATTTCTTAATATTATTAACAGCTGTCTTCTGTTTAATGTTTTTGTGGAAACCAAGATAATTTTATTATTTGATAAATTGAAAGCTCAAAAGAATTGAATAACATTGTAAATGCACATGCTTGTTTCCTTATGTTTTGTTACTGTATGTAAAAAAAGTATTAGTCTGACTGGTAACAAATTGTTTGTCTGCTAGGGTTAGAGTATGAGTATTTGGGTTAGTCAGCAGTATTTATAATTAGTCAAACATAAAACAATAGAATTCTATTGTTTGTTCCTATTTAGGCTACTGAATGTGTGTGCATTTGTGTGTGTGTGTGCCTGCATGCCCGGTTTGGCCAGGTTTACAAGTATTCCCAGACCACTGAAACTCAAACTCACTGTTCCCTTTTGAGGCCTTTCTTGTGGTGAAAGCTAGTGAGCTTAAACAAATCACACACAAACAGAGGAATGAGGAAGAGAGGGAAAATACACATAAAGAGCCGTTACACACATCCTCTCACTCTCTCTTTCCATCTACATTATCTCTAATACACAAACACAGAGAAAGTCAAATAACAATAGGTTACAATGAGTAACCCTCATTTGTTTAATGTCAGAGCTACATGGATCTGCTACTGTACCCATCAGATAAATCATTAAATATTGCAGAGATTATTCCACCTGTTACTGGGAGAGAACGGGATGTAGTATTAGATGTTGGGTGCAGATGTGCACGTGTTGGTGTTTGTGTGTGTGTGCGCGTGCGTGTGTAATGCAACCAGAGATCTCACTTTCGATGTACTTTAGGGGTGATGAAGTCAAGGTGACGTTCCAGTTAGACACTGAGAGACTAACTAAAGACACACACATACATGCACACAGAAATAAGGACAGCAAACAGCCTTCATCCTATCATTCTGTGTTATCAATGAACTTTCAAAATAGTCTGTAAAACATTCTTACATTAGGTCCCACTTTATATTAGATGGCCTTAACTACTAGTACTATGTACATACATTAAAAAAATAAGTACAATGTATTTATGTTCATATTAAATTGCAAAAGGTTAGGGACAGGTCTGGTGGTATGGGTTTAAGGGTGTGTTAAGGTATAAGGGATGGGTAAACAGTGTAATTATAAATGTAACTACAGAAATTAATTGCAGATGTAATTGCATGCAGGTATTTTTAAAAAATATACGTACATGTAAAAACATGTATGTACACAATAAATGCATTGTATCAAATGGTTAATTTAAATGTAAGTTCATAGTAGTTAAGGCCACCTAATATAAAGTGGGACCTTACATTAAATGTTGTGTTAATCTGATTGTGGCCATCTAAGAACAGATTGATTTTACAGCAATTATTCCTCCTCACATTTCATTGATAAAATCCAAAAAATAAACATTTAATTTATGGATGCAAAATCTAAATATCTCAAAATCTGAGCAACTTCACAGTGCATGCAAACAAGTGTAGTTTATCTCATAAAATGAAAGAATTTTCGCATACGGGCAGTTCTTTAAAAAGGTTTATTTGAAAAATCCTTTGGTTTCGTTTGACGTCTCTGGTCTAAACTGCAGGCTGACTTTTTGTGTTCTATTTCTAGGAACATGTTGGGCTACAACCACAACCTTGTTTTGACGCTGGCTTTATTCTGTCATCTATGGAAAGAAAGAAAGAAAGAAAGAAAGAAAGAAAGAAAGAAAGAAAGAACAGTAGCACAGGCTGAAATGCTGCAATCCTCCCTGGGAGACTCACTGCAGCTTTTGCAGCAATATGACTTGCACTGTGCTGACCTACTCACCAGTCACATCTATAAAAGTGTACCTGCTCTTTAACTCTGACTTAAATGACTCAGTGAATTTATAAAGATTATTTGTTTTTCAATATCCAAGCCATGTCAAAATCTAGAGAGCTCCTCACTGCTTAGCTAGGCATCTATCTTCTAACAGGATAGCATCATGGAAACTCGATTTGTTATTGATTTGGAACACGCCCTACACTCTACAGACCTGAT
The DNA here is from genome assembly GCF_001515605.1 of Sinocyclocheilus anshuiensis. Classification (NCBI taxonomy): domain Eukaryota; kingdom Metazoa; phylum Chordata; class Actinopteri; order Cypriniformes; family Cyprinidae; genus Sinocyclocheilus; species Sinocyclocheilus anshuiensis. The sequence continues at coordinate 2,579,454 of NW_015536800.1, read as the reverse complement.
AATAAAATTCAGTAAAGTATATTGTTAAGCTAACATGATATTTTTACATTAAAGTAGGCCATTTCCTGTGAATGTTCTAGCCTTCTAATCCATTAGCCGGTATAGTCAAGTCAAGTCACCTTTATTTATATAGCACTTTATACAATATTGATTGTTTCAAAGCAGCTTCACAGTGTTGATTCAGTTCAGTTCAATGCACTGTCAATGTTGCAAAATTCATAAAATTTGTAATAAAGTAATAGCAGCTCTATTGAAGACAGTAGGGTCATCATTACTGAAGTATTGCCATATTATTGAATATTAATGTATTTTAAAGTGCAGTAAATGGTACAACTATTTCTGGAACAAACTAGTGTGTTTATGATCATAATAATGGATTAAAATAATATGATAACAAATACCAGTTAGCATAATCAAGTGGCATAAAGGTTTGTTTTTGTACAGCTTACATAACTACTAAGTGGTTGATAGCAGAAGTCTGGCAAAGATACAAATGGCCATGCCTACTCTTATGTTAAAAATAAGGTGAATACTAAGCATAAAAATACATAGCACAAATATTTAGTAAGATCATACATTTTAATTACTCTGACCTATTTTTTATTGACACTTTTCAGTATTGTTTAAAATAAGTGTTATAATCAGCATTCATCTCACTTCCTGCTCCATCTCATTGAAATGCATTCTGGGATGGTCTTAGAATCTCCCTTAGAATTGGGCTAAAACAAGGTTAGGAGGCAGCATAATTAAACTGTGTATCATTTGGAGCAATCGATCTGAAGTGTGGGAAGTGCCACTATTCTGCTTCTGTAGTGCTTCACTTGGTTTTGGAACAGAGAACATCTCTTTCTATGATTCAGAAATAATATCAACCTGATCTATAGAGCCAAAAAACTGTACACCAGCCGCTCTGCTGATTGTGCAAAATGTTCCAGTTTTCTGTCAGATTTTTTTTTTTAATAGAGATGCAGTCAGACACATGCAGAGACAATGCAATTTCACTCTAGTAAAAGATGTGTGATCAGCATAACAATAAGAGAGAAAGCAAGAGATGGGGGAATAGAAAGAGAAGATGAGAGACAGAGGAACAGAATAAGCATGATCCTACCGTCATATAAATTCCACTCTCGCTCTTGTACAAACGCCAGTCAAAGAAATGTCAGCATGGCACTTTTTTTGCTTTTTTTCACCTCTTAGTTTTAATTTTTTAATTAGATTTTTCCTCTGTCCTCAGGCTATTCTTGTCAAGTCTTGCCATCCAGAGCAGAGCACCACTCCTGGGGGACAGGAGGGTTAGACAGTGAAAGATAGGTGGGATGAGAGAAAAAGAGGGAGAGAGATCAGATAGGTCTATTTTGGTAGTCGGACATGCTTCTGTAGTGCCTAGAAAGTTCCCTTATGGGGTCTGTATGGCTCCACCTGTCACGTCTGAATCAGTGACCCAACCACTTCACAACCGCTGCAAGCAGCTCAATGACCTCAGGGAAATTTAAAAAGCCATAAAGCACCTTAAAGCAATTTTGCTTCACATTTAAATGATGGTCCCAAAGAGAGACTCATAATGTTCAAGAGAGCAGTTTGAGAAATGTGCATACCTTATCTACTGACCTAGCATTTAAGAGACACATACATCACCACATCAAAATGCTGTCTGCTGATGAAGAACTCTGCTGGGTCTCAGGCTAATATGTGTGGATTTGTGTGTGCAGCTGTTTTTAGTGTCAGTGTAAGCAGCTGTACAACTACATTAAAGCAACTGAAAAATACACATTATTTCATTTACATCATCAGTTCAACACGATACTATGACACACAGCATAAACTTCACAAGCTATGCATCTTCCATTTCCTCACTAAACTAATACAAATACAAATTATGCAACAAAAAATGTCTACAATTAAACAAACTCTTGTTTAAATACACAGTGGAGGGAATGGATAGACACTACCTCTGCTGACCCATCTCAACACCCAATCCATTATCACAGTAAATACCAGCCAAACATTCCTGACACGGCAACTGAGAGGTTATAAAAAGCATTGCTGTTGAGTAAACACATGTATAATCATATATCTGTGGGTCGATACAGCAGTCACTGCTACTGTATTGCCATTTGCCCTATGGCAGCACTAGTTTTAGATAGAGATAAATGGAGTGTACAAAAAAAACCCTATCATCAGAATGCTCTGGACCCCATTAACCAAATTGTCTTATTTTTTATGTCCTGTTTCCCAAAAGCACCATACATTAACCCCTTAACTGTCACCGTCCAAATATTTTAGTAATCATCATAAATCAAATATAATTTGAAAGCTTAGAAGCCCAAGATTCATCCTGTGAAAACCATTTTGAAATCGGACATTGCGTTACCATGGAAATGGTACTTTAAAATCTTTTTTTTCCTTAGTGGGCGGTGTCAAGTGTCATATTACAAAATGCATTAAGCTCTTTTACAATCAAAACTTTTTATAATCTTGACAAAAAACATATCATTGGAAAGGTCTGAGTTAGATAGATTTTGAGATAGAAGTAATATTGACAGAGAAATCTAGACATTTGTGACAGAAAAATGCATTACAAAATGTAATAGAGTTTGGATGGCACCCGGTGGCTGTTTGTGGTATAATGCCGTAAATAAAATCTCACAGGAACCTTTTTTTCATTTTTTTCATATCAACTTCAAATTTGGAACATAACTTATTTAGACATAAGGCTTTAATTTTTTAGAGTAATAACTTATTTAGACATAAGGCTTTAATTTTATACCAATTTTAGAGTAAAACCTTTTATGTAAAATATTTATTATATATAAAATAAAATAAAATTAATATAGTGCATTTTCTTTACAGTACATTTAAACTACCATAACTTTTTGATACTTTAATAATTCCACTTTTGCGATAATCTGCTGATTTTCTTCTTTAAAAAGAGACCAAACTTATGTCTGTATTCCAAAGTGTTCATAAATTACAACAATTTAAGTTTAGATAGTGCACCTGCATGCCTATTTTAAAAAATGGGGGGTGACAGTTAAGGGGTTTTAAATAGCACTTAAAATCACCTAAGATCTACTAAGATCTACTAAGATCTACTAAGTTGCTAAGTGCATCAAAATTACATGTGAAAAATGACACTTAAAATAACGTATTTGTCTATTCAAGGTTGTAATGCTTAAGGTTTATTCAGTGTACAATGTGAGATATGTTTATTTATATTTTGTTTAAATATATATTTTAAATTAAAATAATTTAAAATGAAATAATTCAGTTAAATAATATGGCATTTTAATTAAATTAAATATATTTTAAATGGAAGTTATCTACTAAGTTACTTATGAATTTTTTTGACCTTATATATGTAAATGTATATATGTAAAGCTATATGGTTCATGTACTGTAAAATGCATTCATAACCAGGGTTATTATAGTTAACTAAAAATAAAACACAAAAACTTTAATTATTTGAAATAAAATATTAATAAAAAATAAACATTAATAGTATAAAATAATTTAAAAATATATATTTCAGCTAGTTGTCAAAGCAACATTTCACATTTTCATGTAGTTTAATTTGATGTATTAAAACAATTAAAACTTAAATGAAAATTAATACAATGTATATAGACATATTTAAAACAAACTAATAAAAATGACAAAAACACTTAATACAATTACTAAAACCGTAACTAAAATTAAAATGAAAACAAAGTTTCCCATGTGTCCAATGAATATTCTTCTCACTCCTACAGATACTGTGGGCCTATGTAGAGAATAATCTGCACTTTATCCAGCACTATTCTAGGGATCTCGACCCAGTAACATTAGACAAATGTACACAGACACCTTGGCTTCAGGCATGCACATCTCATCACTCAAACACTCTGCAATGGGTTCACAGAGATGCTTTCTTTAGCACTTGACGCCTTTTTGACACTGTGACGCTACATGCATGTGTCTGTCTGTCTGTCAGATGTCCTTACCTTTTGTAAAGAATTCAGATTATTTTCTTACTGAACACACTGTTTCATAGCAGTTTTATAGAGAGTACACACAGAGTTCATAAACTGTGAGAATGAGCCATAAAGCCTGCATTAAATATGAATGATGAGGAATTAATGTTAAGTAACTTCAGAGAGAGCTTCATCTGCCTCATGTTTTCCCCCTAGAGCAGCATTTTTAATAGACTCCTTAATTATGTATATGCTGTGACTGAAAGCTTTCCGTTTCGTATCTGTATAGCCTTATGTGCTACTGTACATATTTCAGAATGATGGTAACTAGTAAACTGCATCACCTTCATATGCAAGTTAATCAAGTTATTCTATTGAAAACCTTCAAATTATTTGATTTATTTCATAATTATGTAAGTATTCCATTTCAGTGTGAGGTCAATGGTGTGACTACATTGGCGTGCCCTTTCCCCGCTAGTTAATCTCCAACAAGAACAGTATTTAAATGAATGCGCAATACTGATATCCAGAGATAAAGTGAGATAGAGGGATAGAAATCCTAATTTACCTGTCATTACATCATCCTATATGCACAATATCACACAGATCTGGTTCACAAGAGATTAAAGCACCACCATTCTCTCTGTTCTGCTTTAACACATTAGCATCCTGTCCCCGGGCTATAAGCTCTTTGACTATGGTAACCTCACCTCTTAAACAAGAAACTTTATCTGATTTCTACAGTGAGTTCATTAGTACATCCACCATTTGAAGAAACTATAAGTATAATAAAACATAAAAACATAAATAAATCGGAATAAATATTTATATGTAAAAAATAAACTAAAGCAAACATAATAATAATAATAATAATTATTATTATTATTACTATTATTATTATTATTATTATCACAATATACAATTATATTATTACAATTGTACTAAATATATTTAAAAAATAAATGCTATATACTTACATAATACAAATGATTACCATTAATTATATTAATTAATTTATTTGTTAAAATGTATAAAGATAAATGCTATATTATATAAATAAACATACATAATTACATAATATTAATAATTATTATTAATTATATTAAGTATTCTTTTTAAATTATTATGAATGAATTATTAATAAATGGTTATGTATTAAGATATCTTTATATATATATATCGTATCATTATTATATACAATTATATTGTAAATGTTGTTGTACAATTACATAATGTTAAATATTATTATTACGATTACATTTGAATTAACATTATTACATTTTAATAACATTTTGAATAAATGCTATATAAAATAGAGAAATATATAATTTATATATTAATTTATACATGTATATTATAGTGTATATTTATATTTCAGATAAATAATGTATTAAAATATATAATTTGTATATTACATAAATACATCTTTTTTCTAACTTACAAGAAGAGACTTCACTGCGCAAATTTTTAAAATTAAATTAAATAAATAAACAACAACAACAACAACAACAACAACAACAACAACAACGGTGTAACATTGGTTGATTGTGGAAACAGAGCTGACATTTTTATGAAATAACATAATCCCATCACTGGATAATAAATGCAAAGCCATGCACACACTTGACCATCGTCCGTGATAAGAACACTGATCGTTCATGACTTCCACCGCCCACTGGACCTAGCTAATGAGCTGGTATGTATGTTAATAAATTAAGCCAAAAGATCTTGGCGCAAGATTTTGGGACACAAGCGCTCTTTGTTGTCGTGGAAGGTCACGCCAGACTGAGTTACGGGTAATCAGTTTCACTCTCTGCACAAACTCAATCCACACGCCAAACGCATCGGAATTAGGACAAAACTGACACAATTCTATCACTTCTGACTAAACTTGTTGGGTCAACTATTACAACATATCAGAATCAGAGAGCAAACATCTTAAAAGGAAGCTTGAATTCTAGAGTAATGCAGCACCATCCAAATGTGCAGCAGTGCTACTTTAACGATGTAAGCAACGCCATGTAGCTACTGCAATCTGAGAGCTCAGCAGAGAATAAAAAATAGGCCTAGGTGATGAGAAAGTGTTACAACATATGATAGCTGTAGCTACACTACGTTTTGAGGTCACCAACTTGGTCATTAATAGTGCATCTTTGCTTTACGCATACAGTTTTCCTGTTAAAGTATCCTTATTTAAGTCTCTATTTAATGCTCAATAATGTTCTGAAATCTCCATTTGGAATGATGTGCTTCTGCAATATGCTACTATTACATTACTAATATCTGCCTTTGTAATCTAACTCTGAATCTGCCTCTGGAATTGAAATCTGCAGCTGAATTTTGTATCTGTAATTCTCTGAAAACTACATATAAAATGCCTTCTCTAGTTGTTTCTGAAAATGTGTCTTTGAAATCTGCCTCTGTAATCGCAAACTCTTCTCATTCCGTCTGCGCCGCCGTGATTCTGCCAACGTGTGACCGCGAAACAAGCATTCTTACCCTGAGCAATAAGCACGCATATGGAGTCATCCACCGCAGTTAACGCGCCGCACGTAAGTCCATCAAAGTCAAAGACGAGAGAGAGGAGGTCTGAATCCAGACTGAAAGCGCACACCTGCTCCGCTCGCTTCTTGTCTGCTGAGCCGACTCCAAATAAACGCGTAAACGCGCATTGACTATGCCAGTGCGCGGCACCACCCTTTCCTCTTGGGTCAGTGGCTCTTGCGCGGAGCTGGAGAGCTATTGAAATAGCATTGCGGTAAAACTGTCTCTTTACACATGACGAAACGCCTCTCCTTATCGGCTCCAGAAGGAGGAGGAGGAGATGGAAACGCAAGATCACATTCGTTTTGCATACTCAAACCGACGCGACGCTTGCGCACGTCACGAACGCGAGAGGTTAGTCCTTAATAGAGACTTTATCCAGACATCATCCAATCGTCGCTTGAGGAGTATTTTATATCACAGCCTATAGAGTGAGATGGAGAGCAGCGCCGCGCATTGGTCCCTCACAGATTCTCAGTAGTCACGGCAACCAGAACACTTCAATCAGGGGAACGCGGACTGTGATGTGAGATGATGCTGAGGTCACCTCTGCCACTCACGGGCAAAAAGAACGCACTGAACTGCTGTACAAATCTCGAAGTTTGATGAAAAGTTACATTGAAATGTATGACAGAATATTACTGCTACCCTTTGATTTGCCACCAATTTAGGACTACTAGTCGTCTATAGGAATGTGGAGATGATATTAGCAAAAATTTCTGAAGAACTAGATTCTTCAGGGTGGATACATGCTTGATCACCTTTATTCATGTATATTCTTTCATTACTAAACATCAGCATTTAATTCACTCTGAACTATATGACACAAAAGGACTTCTTTAGTTCTGATATCATTTCCGGCAGCATGTCATACCACATCTGGACAGCAGTGCTGGGAAACACTGTGACACACAGTGACAAAGCCTTTGTTTAATGGTAAATCTGATTATTATTTTTTTTTGTTGTAATTTTCAAATATTTTCTTCTTCTTTGGTGAAACCTTGAAACTGACAACAATGCTTTGGCAAACTGGTGTGTTTTGTGAACTGGGACAGCGTTTATGTAATTTTAATAGAGAATAAATAAATTCTAGTTATACTTGACCATCACAGAAATATTATTTCTAGCTCTATAGTTCAGTCTAGAAGCTTAGGATGTTGTGTAAAGGTATTCTTAAGGCATCTTGTTGGTAATAATAATAATAATAATAATGGATTGGTAGGTGTGTATTTGTGAGGGATGATATATGACTATGGGAAGAATAGATCAGGACAGCAGCTATAAAAAAATTATCAGAATCTGATTTTGTAAATCTAATACAATTTTGATTATTATTTATTTATTTATTTTATTGATTACATATAAAATCAAATATTGCTGTATTTGAAAGAACTAGTTGCCCTACTTTATAAATGTGTCCCAGTTTGCCTGTGTGTAATGCCTGTGATTTGGGGTCTGTGTGTTTTGAAGAATTTCAAGTTTATGTATTTAATAGTTCTTAATATTAGTTCTTAATATATTATTTGATTATTTCTTAATGTGTGAGGCGCCAAGCCATTTGGACTATGTATTAAAACAATGCAAATGATCAATTAAAAGAGTGCCTCACTTTACCTATACTTTTCTAATCAACTGGACATAATTTTCTTAAATAGAAAAAAAACCCATCACAGATGTGATTTGGACATGCACAGATTATGTCAGGGTAAAGTGACACTGTGCCATTGTTACCATAGGCCAAACCAGTTCATTTAGAGCTTACCATGTCTAGTACATTTTAAAATATATTTTACAGTGCAAGTACACACATTAAACAAGACTCTACCAAGGATCAATCTGACACACACACACACACACACACACACACACACACACTAATATATTATTCTGTGGCAGCATGGTGGGTTTCCCTCCAATTTGACCTACATATTAAAAGACCAAGTCATACAGCATCCCTCACAAATACACACCTACTAATCCAAACAGACCTCAGAAATGCAAAACCAGACAAACCAAACTTCACAAAGCATTTACTTACTGATTTATAACACTAGTAGTCTATATTCACCCTCAGAACCCCATGCATTATGAGGACTGATAGCAATGGGAATACATCATTCATAGCAGCTGTTAACTGGAATTCTGATAGCTTATCTTATCATGTATACAGGATTTAACTAACTGAATGGTTTCATCTTTGCCAGTGTATAATTATAATGTCACAGCCACAGAAGGGAATCTGAAGGCTAATATTACAATGCATCTCATTGTCTTTTTTCCTCATTATCTATAGATTTGCTCATTATCTATTTTTTTAAGCTAAACAATGAATTTAACGTGTTCTTACATGTACTAAAGCATATTAAATTACATTTTATTGTTTCAGATTAAAATGGCAAAATTTATTACATAACACTAAACAATAAATCAAAAGAGTTTAAAGGTACAGTAATGTTTCCTCTGATACAGTAGCTCTGATCCTCACTCTAATGTATAACAAGTTGCTGTCAATCTCCCTCTTAGCCCAGGAGTGACATATTGCACTCAACAATATAATATAATATAATATAATATAATATAATATAATATAATATAATATAATAATTACAACTGCACTGTCTTAGAAGTAACTGGTATATGGCTAAACCAGGGGCTTTGTGGCTGGATGCCACATTCTCATGAAATTTTAAAATGTTTTTCCTCAGAAGACATTTAGCCATGGTCTGGTGGGATTCAGACAGACAGTAGATGCAGGACATTTTTTCAAAATATCTTAACCATGTATTTTACTGTACTTGTCTATTTTTACAATAACTGTTTCTAAAACATTGCCTCCTTATAATAATAATCTCATAAGAGCAATAAGGAGAAATAACAAGAGAGGGCATTTACGGAGAGATTTCAGCTCTGTCACAAATGCCCCACTGCACTGCTATACTGGCGTGGAGACTGAGTCTCAAATACCCCACATCAGTAACACCTCAGGCTACTGCAGATCAAAGATGTCCAAATATAATCTCTTTACTCACAGCTGACCTTTGCAATAGAATATGATTGTGTGTACATGTGTGTATGTGTTTGAGTATGTGTTTAGTCTTAGCAGCTAGCCAGGTCTCTTGGTTATCTGAACTGGAAAATTCACCATGACATTGAGGGGATGTTTTCGAGGAGCCCGTCATCAACACATGGGATCTCAGTGGGACAACGATAATGAATAAAAATACAAATGTTCATTGTTGGTTCATGTTAGCTCAGCTACATAAAATAATATCAACAGATACAACTTTTGATTTTAATAATGTTTTCGAAAATGTTGAAATCAACATAATCCACCCAAAAATGAAAATTCTGTCATCGTTTACTCACCATCAAGTTGTTCCAAACCTGTATGGGAAAACAAAAGAAGATATTTTGAAGAATGTTGGTGACCAAAAAATTGCTGGTAGCCACTGACTTTCATAGTAGGGGGAAGTCAATGGCTACCAGCAACTGTTTGGTTATCCTGGTCATCCCTGATCTTTCTTGTGAAGCTAAATGACCATAAGGTTTTTTCTGGTTAAGCTAGTTCAAAGGATCAGGGAAGGACACTAGCATACTAGCTTCTAACACATACAAGTGACTTTTTCAGCTAGGATTTCTTTTTGTGTTCAAATGACAAATTTAAATAAGCTGAACTGAATCTAAAGTAATATTTGCGCCTCTTTATTGGTAGCTGGGTTAAAACCAAGCTAATTTACACTGTGGAACAGTATACACCCTGAAAACACACGGATGAGTACCCACATACACACACAGCACATCACATGTCACAGCCCTCCACTTACAGCATGACGTCATGCACTAGTCTCTAATTATCTCACATGTGAGCACCACAAATACCATGGAACGTAGCTTGCATGCTTTCTGTTCACACATACAAACACAGCCACACTTTGTTGCATCTGCAATATGTGATGAAAGACACAGGAAAAAATAACACCCTTATCTCCTGCTACAGTTCACTTCACATTCCCTGCACTTGATAGTGTGGCTTTATCTCTGTCTGCTTAGCTTTAGCCACGTAGCATTCTAAACAGGAACATTTCAGCATGAGGTCATTTTTCTAAGAGTAATGAATGGATTCAAGAGCTCTTTAGCTCACCTTTGATCTTGAGATGGTGGAATCTTTACTGAATGTGCACTCGATTTTTTATGTTGTGCTGGCTAATATTGCAGCCAAGTAGTTTCACACAGTCTTCAGTAAAGAATGGCATTGTAGAAATGCGTTATTCACAGTGTGTGTGTATTTATATATATATATATATATATATGGGTGTTTCTGCAACTACGGGCACTTTTAAGTCCCAGAAGTGAAATTTTTGATTTATGTTCAAATTTGTCATATGTTGCTTTATAAATATATTCACAGTGTCATTACAATATGGGTGTTTCTGCAACTACGGGCACTTTTAAGTCCCAGAAGTGAAATTTTTGATTTATGTTCAAATTTGTCATATGTTGCTTTAAAATTATATTCACAGTGTCATTACACACCTTGACAAAAATATAATTAATGATTAATGTGATTTAATATAAAATTATGAAGCATAAAATTGTTCATGTCCCACAACTGGTCACAATGCTGAGATACGTAAAATAAGTTAATTGAATTACAATTTGACATTATTTCAAATAGAATTGTTTAATACACATATTAATTTACAGCATCTTAATTTTTAAAAATTATTTACTGATAATTTTTATGATTTTGTCAACTAAATGTGCCTGTCCCACACTTTTGAGTCCTTACCGCAACAATGAAAAAAGGCTTTTATTTTTTCAGAAAAAATACATTTTATCAAAGACAAACAAGTCTAGTTTCTATGGAAACAGAATTTAGCATGTGAGCACATTGCCGACAGATCGGGCCACCTCACTACCTCACTCACAAGATCCCAAACATATAAGGTAAAAATAATATTTTCTGTGTCAGTATTTATTGTGTGTCCTCACCATACAGCTTAGTAATTCTGTACTTTGAACTACGTTTTAAAAATAAATGTATATTACTGTTTAATTCATGCATATTAAGATGCTAAGAGTCAAAACTAATGTAGTAGATCTTGCTAGCTGCCAATTAGCTGCAATATTAGCAAAAATTTAATTTCTGCTATGTCTTTACCACAACAAATTTAGGTGTTGCGGTAAAGCCCTTGTGTTGCAGTAGAGACAAGTTCAAGGTTTACTGTATATTAAATTACAAATATTCAGTCTATATGTTTTCTGTTTCTTTTATACTGTTGTTCTCTACAGTAGCCTGTTTTTGATTTCATGGCATTTTAACATTGTGTCCTTACCGACGCAAGATGTCATTACCGCAGCTCTGCTTTATTTATTTTATTTTTTTTTCATATTTTTATTTGGAAAAAAAAATATTTTAACACTAAAGTTGAGATGCTTTACACATTGAAATTGCAACAGCTGTCATAAAAAGCTAAATATGTTATATTTAGTGTGCATGGAAACAACTGACATCTAAGGTTCCTGTCTAAATTTTACATGGCATAGAGAAAACCATGAAATCCCCTATTGCGTATATTATTTTTTAAATATCAGTATTTACAAAACTGCACAAAATATGAAAAAGCTATTGAAATATATGACATTTTTATAGAAATGAAAAAAGAAAAATGTATAAAATGAACGTTATTGTAACGTTGCGATAAGGACATTTTGTAAGAAGAAGAGTTGAAAAACATAAAAAATAAACATGTTCAAGATTAAAATCTTAATGACTCCATGCAATTTTGTTGACCTTTTCATATTACAGACTCTTGATGGTTTAATTTTAAATTCACAGGGGTTGATTTTTTATTTTGGAGAGTCAAAAGTGCCCGTAGTTGCAGATATATATATATATATATATATATACAGCTACTTTTGTACTTTAACAAAAAGAAAATCCAGCCTGTTCACTAAATTATGCAATTCAGTTTATGTGACATATTTTAAAGAGGCTGAGAAGAAAGAAAGCACTGTTTATTAAAAAAATCCCATATCGTTTGAGCACTACCTTTGTCCTCAGTTGATTAATTTGGTGTCTTTTGTCTCATTCTCTGCATTTGTTTCTGTCCTCCCCTTTGTCTATCACGTTAAACTTTATTGGCTCTGCATTCAAGCAGAATTAAACTGTGCAGTATTGATCTTCCACTAGCTGTGCTGAAGTGGATTATCACTCTTTCTCTCTCTCCCCTCATTTTTGCTCTATCAGAATAAAAATGGAGGTTAAATACAAAACATGCATAATGCAATATCTTAGCAGGTTTTGCACTGTTATTTAATAATATCTTCTGCCTCAGAGTAAAACATTTTAAAATGTAAAATGAATTTTAAAGGGGTCATATGATGCTGCTAAAAAGAACATTTGGAAAACAATGGAATGCACACACACACTCATGTTAGGTTTCTGTGGATTGTGGGGACTTTCCATAGACTTCTATTACTTTTATACTGACCAAACGATATTTTCTATCTAACCCAACCCTAACCCTAAACCTACCCCTTACAGAAAACCTTGTTTGCATTGTTAAACTTTCAGATAAACCATTAATTTCACCAATTATATATATATATATATATATATATATATATATATATATATATATAATATAATATATATATTGCAACATAATTGCAACTAATTGCAGTGTGATTCTTGCAACTGCAACTTATTTTTCATAATTGGACTTTCTCAAAATGTGACTTAATTTCTTATTTTAAACTTTATCTCACAATTGTATATATATAGGTTCCAATGCAGACCAGACTTTATGGGGTTTAGTCAAAGGTAAGGCTTTGTAAGATCACAATTACTACAGAAGAACAGACTATGGGGTCCTACATGACAAATTCATGGTCACCAAGAGGTAGATACAGTACAAGGTCAAGTGGGCTGACTTTTCCACTGGTTAGTAATTAGTTACTGGCTCAGTCAATTCTAGCAACCCATAAAAGAGACATCACAATAGGGAATTTATTATCAATTGTAAAAATCTAAATATACAATTTCTCATTCTCCATCTAAATCTTTGTTTGGCATGATAAATGACTTTTTTTTCAGTCTGATGAACAGGATTAGGGGGCTTCTGAGCAGCTGTACTGAATGGAATTTGGTTTCTTTTCGTTCCCTTCTTTGGTAGCAGCTCTATGTATCTTCTGTCACATGACTAAAAGCATTATCCTATCATACTCACATTATTGCCATCATAGCCAAAAAGGGATTGAGGACGGATATGTTTTTCACAGATGCAGAAGTCTGGCAGGACAAAAATGCAATGAATGGATCAAAGAATGCATTCCCACACATTCCACAGCAAACAAAGTGGAATTTCCTGGGAGGGTCAACTACTGTGCAACTTCCTTGAACTAATCAGAGAAAAAGAGCATGTTTGTTAAGCATTTGTTACGTCTGTCCTTCCCAAAATGAGAAATTAAGAAATAATACTACAGCCTTATGAAATGCTTATTCTCTGTGCTTGTAAATCAGATTAACTGTATGATATTAACCCTCATATTTTATTTCTATGATACTTGATAGCTCAAAAAAACATTCCTAAATTTGACACATTGGCTCAAAAGATAAAGATTTTCTATAATTCTTGATTTGTTTTGTTTGAATAATTGTTTTTTTATATAATCTATTGAAAAATAAAATATCATTAATTTATAATTATTAAATTCAACAACAATAATAAAAATAATTTCCATTTTTATTAGTTTTATGATAACTAAACATATGAACTTGTTATGATCTATTATAATTAACATATTAATAATTGATAATGATTAAATACAACATCAATAATAATGCCCTTTATTATTTTATTTTATATTTTATTTAATTTTAATTTTATTTGACTTCATATTTTTTATGAGAACTGATTAAACAAAATGCATATATTTTAATATTAACATTAACATATTAATTATAATTATATATAATTATATAGTTATTAAATACAGCAGCAACAACAACAGTAATAACAATAGTAATATATGAAAACTGATAAAACTGTAATGTTTTTAAAAATAATAGATTATTGTTATTACAACAGCATTAATAATAATAATAATAATAATAATGATGATGATGATGATGATAATGATAATGTTCTTTATTATTATTATTATTATTATTATTATTATTGTTAGTAGTAGTAGTAGTATTGGTTAATTTTAAAATTATTATTATTTTACCCACACATTATTGGGGGCTCTGGGACCCCAAACACAAAGTAAGTAAAGTCAATCTCAACAGAAAAATGAGATACTCAAGGGTCTTTCTGTAAATCAGACCATTTCAAGCAAAGCCTTCAATGAAATCTGACTGGTGATTCCTATACAGTTTAATGTTACTCTTGCTGTTTTGTGTTGTATTAGAGGCTGTGTTTCTGCTCTGCTCTGTTCTGTGCTGAGCTATGCTGCTGATCTGGGTGTAGTATTGATGCCCTGCTGCCCCACGGGGCACATTATGTGTGTGTGTGTGTGTGTGTGTGTGTGTGTGTGTGTGTGTGTGTGTGTGTGTG
>NW_015536800.1:2563089-2564205 GCF_001515605.1 Sinocyclocheilus anshuiensis | reverse complement strand
CACACACACACACACACACACACACACACACACACACACACATCATCATCATCACAAAGCACCGACTCTACCAATTATCCACATATAAAGCTATGAGGGTTTATGGCCCATACTGTAACATCTTCCTGACCTTCCACTGAAAATACATTTTATAAGGTGATTGATGCTCTGCTGCTAAGACATTTTCAGTTATTAGATATCGACAGTAGATCTTCCTCGTCTACATGTCCTGTTACTTTTACCATTACTTAACCAGTAGGAATGAAACTGACCACCGCTATTAACCCACAGCAATTCCTTTTTTTCAGCACAACATCAACACTCTGCACACCCACAAACACATACAATAGAGTAAGATGACCTCTAAACACCATTTGTCAGCAAATGAGAATGCAGGCTTGCTACCGCAGTGTAATACTCTAGGAAAAATGTAAACACAAACATTTAGATAGATAGATAGATAGATAGATAGATAGATAGATAGGGAGATGTAGCTGACAATTGGATTGCTCTGCCACAATATGGATGTAAATACACCCACGCATTTGCACAAGCACACAAAACAGAAAACACAACATTATGTCTGTTGTAGTAAAGCATTGTGTGAGTGTCTGCCTGATTTGCATGACTGTTAGAACATCTCATCTCTCTTAAATCACAGATGGAGACGAAAGACTTACTGTGATTTTGCCAAATAGTATGTGTTCCCACATCAACAGCCTTCTTGATCCTGGAATAACATTCCTGCCAGACAGATTTAAAATTTAGGTTAGGACAAGGGTTTTTCATTAGTCTGCCTGGAAACAATTGTCTTTAAAAGTTACAACAAGTATTTTGAGGATGAAATGAAGGATGAAATGTATATATATATATATATATAAATTCTAGTGGAAGTGTACAACCAAAATATACCATTAATTTCACCAATTATATATATATATATATATATATATATATATATATATATATATATAATATAATATATATATTGCAACATAATTGCAACTAATTGCAGTGTGATTCTTGCAACTGCAACTTATTTTTCATAATTGGACTTTCTCAAAATGTGACTTAATTTCTTATTTTAAACTTTATCTCACAATTGTATATATACAG
>NW_015536800.1:2549245-2563011 GCF_001515605.1 Sinocyclocheilus anshuiensis | reverse complement strand
TAGATAGATAGATAGATAGATAGATAGATAGATAGATAGATAGATAGATAGATAGATAGATAGATAGATAGATAGATAGATAGATAGATAGATAGATAGATAGATAGATAGATAGATAGATAGATAGATAGATAGATAGATAGATAGATAGATAGATAGATAGATAGATAGATAGATAGATAGATAGATAGATAGATAGATAGATAGATAGATAGATAGATAGATACATAGATAGATATCTCTTACCTTGTCTAAAGTTGCAGTACAATCCAAATCCAGAGAGCTTGTATATTGTATGTGTGTATATGTGATGCTCAGATTGAGGGATTATTTCAAAACCACTGTTAGGCATTCATTAGCTCTCTGTTTGTCTTTCTGAAACGTACTGTGATTTCTCTGTAGCCATTGTGGTTATTCCATCTACATGAGTGGACTTTGACACATGGACGTAAAGAAATGTCCTAGTGTATCCAAGTATGTGTTTCTTCATAAGTAGATTCCGGCTTGTGAATGTGACAGTAATGTTCTCCCATAACAGCTCTCTCTGTCTTCCTCTCCATCGCTGACTCCAGTGCACGGCTGATTTCTGCAAGGTTTGCTCTTGCTCTCTCTTGGTTTCTTTTCTCTCTTACTTAATTGTCCATCAATTTTCTCGAAACCTCTCTTTTCTTCCTCCTCTCTCCCTGTAGGAATATTTTTCATCTGCATCTCTCAGTCTGTAAAGGCCACAGTGCAGATCTTTGTACCGATAAATGGCAACAGATCAAATCTGGGAGACATACGACTGCTGACAACAGGAAGACCACCTTTCGGCTCAACTCAGTCGTCTTCTCTTTTGATTTTCTACTTGCTTTCCTTTTTCCTCTAGGGAGAGAGAAGCAATAGAAATTGAGGGATGCTATCGAAAGGAGTATACACCTCTATCATTGGTACTTTATACAATGCTATGAAATTATATATACTGTAATTATAAATACACTACCAGTCAAAATACCGGTAAAAATACAGTAAAAACTGTAATATTGTGAAACATTTTTAACAATATTTTAAAATATAGATAGATATAGATATATAGATAAAATATATCTAGAAAACAGTTTTTTTTTTAAATTGTAATATTATTTCACAATATTTTATTAAAAAATGCAGCCTTGGTTAGCATAAAATACTTATTTCAAAAACATTAAAAATCTTAATTATTCTCCTTAATTATTCTTATTCTTCTTAATTATTCTTCTTATAAATGATCTTATAATTGTCTTATAAATCTTATTGGCCGTATATTAAAATAAAAGCATTGCATATTGCATTTTGACTTTTTCACTTCAATGTCACCAAGGGTCAGATCTTTCTGTTCTGATCTCTGAAAGAATGCTTGGGAATACCACACTGAAAGAGATTGCTGAGAGAAGAGATAAAAGGAGGAAACAAAAGAGGAGTTCTTTCTAGAGCGATGAAAAGAAAGAAAGCATATTATGTTATCACTTCAATTATGCATGAACTGAACAGGTACAGAGGCAGGTTGGAGATTAAGTCATATGGGGAAAAGACTGTTGTAAGCATTGTTTAAAATAAAATAATGACAAATGGATACAATCAACATTTGCACTGGTCATGTTTTCTGTTATTCACATTCACAAGCTGAGAATGCAGCCTCTATGTGTAACCTGTATCCTTTTTATTAATAATATAATTAATGCTAAATAAAGCAGGCCTATGTGTCAAAAGAGTCCGCAAGTCTGAGACCATAAGTGATTTTTTTATGTATATATAAAAATGTCCTTATCAGCTGGATACATCTGCTAACACTAACTCTACCGTTTATTCCTGCACTTGATGCTCTTATAACAAGATGATACAAGCTCTGATCTGCACAGTCACTGGTAACTGAACTAACTTCTTCAACCTCATCCTTTTACATGCAAATTAATACACTGCAACATTTCTAATGGTTCAGGCATTACCTACCGCTGATTCTTTCAGAGTCACAGAGCGAACATTAGAGTCTGTATGGGTGCCTGGCGTTATGGATTGCCTGCAGTAACTATCTGTGAGAATAGCTGCATGTTACTATTAACTGCGTCAGCGAAACAGGCACAGGTTGACCAGCATAACAAACAGAATATTGATCACTTGTGTGGAGTGAATAATTGCTGACCATGAAAGAACACAAATGCACAGACATAAATACCTTTCCAGCATTGTTCAGTCACTATAGTATGGAGAGATACTTGGAGTAAAAGAAAAAGAAAAGACAGGTTATATTGATGCGGCTGAAATTGAAAAGGGAGTGTTAAACACAGTGTCATGACCAGTACAAATCTGGTGTTATTTTATTATTGTATCTGTATTTAACAAATGCTGATGGAATAAACATCCTGAAAGGTCTTCTGTCTCAAGGCCATGAGCTATACTGATGCAGAGAGTAACCTGCTGTTTGTCAATGAGTCATCAGATTACAGGTGCCCTTCCACTTCCTGCTGCAGTTGCTAGGTAACAGCACACATCAGAATACAAATTCTTAAGAACCACAGAGATTCCTCAAGACACTTTTTTTTGTTGAACTCTGACACCAAGGTGTTCATTGCAGTCTTATGAAACCAAATGCTGAGTTCTAATGACATTTTCCGAATTTAAATTTGAATTAAAATTGTTATAGAGATAGAGAAAGCATATCCATACCTCGGAATTCAGCTAGAGCTATCTGTGCCTTCAAAGTGTGCAGCATAACATTTCATGTTTAACTATAGGCTACTATACTATCCAATATATTATACTAACTATTAATTCAAGTAGGCTAAATAGTTAGCAATGCTACGAGATTCATATGTTCATATTCGTATTCAAATACAGATTTTTTTATTATGAAACGTTATGTTATTTCAAAGTGTTTTTTTTCCTTTCTTCTCATTTTGAAAACATTTCATGTTTAACTATAGGCTACTATACTATCCAATATATTATACTAACTATTAATTCAAGTAGGCTAAATAGTTAGCAATGCTACGAGATTCATATGTTCATATTCGTATTCAAATACATATTTTTTTTATTATGAAACGTTATGCTGTTTCAAAGTGTTTTTTTTCCTTTCTTCTCATTTTGAAATCTGTGGCTCCCCCAGCTGGACATTTAGCTGAATTACTGCTGAAGCGACGTTCCATTTGAATATTGATATAAAACAAGCAGATTATTTTGGTTATATATTTGAATTAATAAATAATCGAAATGAGCTAAAAAATATATATGGCAATAAATTATTTTTAACATCTTAAAAGAGTATGTAGCAAGTAGCTACATGTTTGCATCTAGAGGAAAAAGGGGAAATCCCTCTCGGTTTACTCAGTTCCTTTTTTCTCTTTTTTTGAGGCCAATAAAAATATTAAGATGGAAAACTTTATTAGGAATAGCAGAAGTGATATGAAATGTATCGCACGTTCATATGATAATATAAGGAAGTTGGTTATTTGTTAGTCGCTGACACAAGAAACTACCAGATGCGACTGCAATTGTCATGAAGAATTTTGAAATCCGATCGAATGTGCATTCAAATCATGAGAGGAAGGTGTAATCAAATATAAGTAGCCTAATCACTTGAGCTCTGTGTCGAATTTGAGAGACGAAATTTGATATCTAGGACACGTCTGCGGGAGATGATCCGCCTCTTCGTTTGTTTCACTTCTTACGAAAGAGGACTTGTTCCTTATTGAAGGTTATTTTCCCCCATGCAAAGATTATATGGCTATACAAGAGGACTGTCTTGAGTTGCTTCACACTTGAAACACTTTAACCATGCTGATATTTGAGCTGAACGAGGGAGATTAGATCGTCACAATTCATGTATGTCCATGATGATCACACATGCATTAAAACTTTGCAACAGATTAATATCGTGTATAATGCATTTGTTAAAAAAGTATTATGCAGTTGAATGACTTTTCAGTAGCAAAATATCACTTATTTTGACTAACAGAAATGATTTTCTAGCAAATTGTACTGTGTATAAACTTGTGTATAACCTTTCATACTGTGAATGAAATAGCCTACTGTTGTCAATAATACTGTTATGTTCATTACAGCTTGACTTGAGGAAAAAAATAGGAAGGCAGGAAAATATATGGAACTGATGAAACTCATATTGTTGCCCTTGTTCTGCATGTGTTTCCATGGCCACTGTGCAGGCACTGCATACCCACACAAGTCAAAATGTACAACTGGGAATACCAAAGTAGACTGTAGTCATATGAATCTGGATGCAGTCCCAGCGGACTTGCCCAAAAATGTCACCACATTGGATGTGTCTCACAATAGACTAAAAACTCTGTCTTCTCTGCATTTATACTCAAATCTGATGAATATAGATGCCAGCTACAACTCTTTAACTGTCATAGAAGAGGATCTATGTCTTTCTCTGCCACACCTGCAAAGTCTTAATATACAACACAATGAAGTGCATTTAATAAGCGAGAAAGACCTGAAAAACTGTTTTCATTTAACGCGACTTGACCTGTCTGACAATAGGCTGAAGCTAAATGGGGAGCCCTTCTCTGTTCTTAAGGTATGTTTATGAAGACATTTTAGTAAATAATAAATGCAAATATTAAATGCAATAAAAAGTTTGAGGTGGCTTTTTATGTGCTTGTTTAAAGTATAATTCAGTTAGGTGCCTCCTAGCTACAGTGTCATCTAGTGCTAATATTTACATAGAGGGACAGGCTATTATGATTAATTGTGTGTGAAACCAAAGAGACAAGATCAGTACTGTCATGAATAAGAATGATAATGTGCAGCCTCATTGGTTTGTTCACAATTAACACGCTCTATCCTTTTCTTTGTTGCCTGTTCAATGAGAGAAAAAGATTTAAACCATGTTTTCATACTGGTAAAACTCTAACTAACAGTGATAAGCCAATAACTGATTTCGTGCTGTGGCCTCTAACCAGAATAAACTTTTTTTTTTCCTAGTCTGTTATGGTCTTATAGATAATACATGTCATCAACATTTCCTCCCTATGTAGAGTTTGACGTGGTTGGATGTATCTCGGAACACACTTAAATCGGCTAAACTGGGCACACAACCTCAGCTGTCAACAATTCCCCCCTAGAGTTTGACGTGGTTGGATATATCTCGGAACACACTTAAATCGGCTAAACTGGGCACACAACCTCAGCTGCCAAACCTGATGACCCTTGTTCTCTCTGGAAATGAAATTTCTGTACTGCAAAAAAACGACTTCTCATTCCTCAGCAATTCCTCTGCATTTCGGGTTCTGATACTCTCGTTTCTGTCTCTTAAAAAGGTAAGAGGAACAGAATGTGACACATGTCAGGTTACTTTCACTGAAAGCACATGAGTATCTATATATAAAACCCTTTCAGAATTTCAGATACTACCATGCATGTTTGCCACAGTGTGTGTTTACTCACATCTATCCTTATCTTTCTTGGAAAGCTGTTAGGACTACATTTCTATTTTTGGTGCTCAGACAATTGGACTTTGCTGTGTTGTTTTCTTTGTGAAATAATATTTAACCCTTTCAGAATTTCAGATACTACCATGCATGTTTGCCACAGTGTGTGTTTACTCACATCTATCCTTATCTTTGTTGGAAAGCTGTTAGGACTACATTTCTATTTTTGGTGCTCAGACAATTGGACTTTGCTGTGTTGTTTTCTTTGTGAAATAATATTGAATAACTTTTGACTCTGATTACTGACATGACCTGAAAACATCATGCTAATGAAATGTAGTATTGTCAAGTGCTTTTGTAGCATTAGATAAACAAACAAATGCAACTTGAACTAAACCTTTAAATAAGGGGCAGTCAATTAGTATGTTTATATGCATTTAAAAAAAAAATTAAGCTGAACTAAAAACAATAATTTGTAGCTCAAATATAACTTTGCATGTGAACCAACTCAATGCTATAATGTGTAGTTTCTTAAACCTGGTTTAGCTCTGTCATTCTCACTCCAACAAACCTTTGTCTTCTTTTTCAATTGTTTTGTTAACCTAGGTAGAGAATGGCTGTTTCCAGACTATTGCCAGACTTTCTGACTTAGTGCTGGACTACAGCAAGATCAGCCTTCAGTTTACCACCAGTCTTTGTGAAGAACTTGCTGGCACAGCTTTGCGAAACCTTTCCCTGAAGAACACTCAACAGGTCACCCTCTCAAACACAACTTTCCAAGGTCTAGACAAGACTAACATCACAGTGCTCGACCTCAGCGGCAACAAAATGACAAAGATTGCTGATGGCACCTTTCAGTGGTTTCCCAGACTGGAAAGTTTATCCCTGGAGCATAACTCCCTTAAACATCTAACTAAGGACACCTTTCTTGGATTGGGAAACCTGAGACAGCTTAACCTGCAGAAAGCACTGATTAAGAGTCATACTTCGTCCTTACCAGTTATTGAAGACTTCTCTTTCCTCCATTTAGTCCAATTAGAGCATCATGGCAAATACTGCATTCCGAGAGATAACTGAGCATATCTTTTCTGGGCTTCTGCACCTGAAGACACTGGATTTGAGTTGGAGCATCACAGGGTTGAAGACAGTCACAAACACAACATTTGCTTCTTTGCAAGAATCTCCACACCTTCAGACTCTTAATCTTACTGCCATAGGTATCAACAAGTTGGCGCCTGGGGCCTTTTCAGATTTTGGCAGCCTCACTACACTCCTACTTGGTCACAATTTCATTAATCAGCAGCTGAAAGGAGATGAGTTAGAGGGCCTTTCTAACATTAAAGAGATTGACATGTCTATAAACCAGCAATGTATTTCCCTTACCAATACGTCATTCATCCATGTCCCTACATTAAGGACTCTAAAGCTTGGCCGTGCCCTAAAAGGGACCCTAGATATGGAACCATCTCCGTTTAAGCCACTTGTCAACCTCACAATTCTAGATCTCAGTAATAACAATATTGCAAACATAAATGCTGGCTTTCTGAAAGGATTGTACCATCTGAAAGTGCTGAAAATGCAGCACAACAACTTGGCTAGGTTGTGGAAGACGGCCAACCCTGGTGGTCCAGTGTTGTTCCTCAAGGACGCCACAAAACTGTCTGTTCTGGATCTGGATTACAATGGTTTAGATGAGATTCCACTTAGTGCTTTGCGCGGCTTCTTTGAGTTACATGAGCTAAGTCTCCGTGGTAATCTCTTGGATCAGCTGCATGCCTCTGTTTTTGATGACCTGCAGTCTTTAAAGTATTTGCATCTTCAAAAGAACCTTATAACATCTGTTCAACGTGCCACGTTTGGTGTGCCACTTTCCAACCTGACAGATCTCTACATGGACCACAACCCCTTTGACTGCACCTGCGAGAGCATCCTGTGGTTCTCTGAGTGGCTTAACTCCACCAATGCCAGCATTCCTGGGTTCTCTCAAAGTTATATCTGTAACACCCCAAATGCCTACTTTAACCGCTCTGTTATGGACTTTGACCCATTGTCCTGCAAAGATATGACACCTTTTAAGGCACTGTACATTTTGAGTAGCACAGCAGTGTTAATGTTGTTATTCACAGCTTTCCTGGCACACTTCCAAGGATGGAGAATCCAGTTCTTCTGGAGCATAATGGCAAACCGTATGCTGGGGTCACTGAAGGACGAAAGCATTACTGAGGGTAGATATGCATATGATGCATATATCATCCACAGTGCTGAGGACAGACCATGGGTGGAACGAAGCTTGCTTCCCCTAGAGGATGAAAAATTCATTTTTTTTCTTGAAGACAGAGATGCAATACCTGGCTTTTCTCAACTTGACACCATTGTTGAAAACATGGGACAATCCAGGAAAATAATTTTTGTTATTACAGAAATGCTTTTGAAGGATCCTTGGTGTAGGCAGTAAGTAACATTTTCCTTATTATCTATAACTGATTCAAAAAGGCTAACTACTAATATATATAGTGACCATTAATTAAATGCAAACCACTGACCAGTTTTGATTCTTTAAGGTACATTCAGATCCTCAAAGGATACACCTTACATATTCACCAAACGCATGCTTCCTTTTCTGGAATTTACTGAAATGCACAGGTGGTTTACTCAATTCAAGAAGTATTTACACTTTCTCCTTCTCCTACTTTCAGATTCAAAGCCCATCATGCACTTCACCAGGTAATGGAGGTAAATCGTGACTCGCTGATTCTGATTTTTTTGCAAGATGTAACTGATTACAGTCTGAACCGCTCTCTGCATCTTCGTCGTGGCATGTTGAAACCTCACTGTGTTCTCAACTGGCCTTTACACAGGGAACGAATCCCAGCTTTCCATCAGAAACTCTGCTCAGCAATAGCTTCTACCAACATGGTCAACTAGAAAAAATTTTTTTATATGCAAAGCATGTTTAATTTGTGCTAGGTCCTTACTTGAATTCTCTGTTTCATCTCTTTAGTAATCACAATAGAATAATACCATTGCAACTCCAAACTAGATAATTGTGTAGACACAATAGAGCCCACGCTGTGTAAGGAACTAGGGTTTTTTTTTAATGCTCAAAGAGATCCCTTCAGAGAAACTCACATTTGTGACCATAACAGTTTCATTTATTCTGACCTTTAGCTGGCCACTGCCATCAGGGTCAAATATAAAAGGTAAAATATGTATTTAGGAATCACTTTTAAAAATCAAATCAATTAAATTACATAAATATCAATATTTAAAAAAAAACAAATGTATTAATTTCCCCCTCCATTTTTAAGTTTTAGTCAAACAAAATACAGTGGAGCAGTATAAATTAAGTGGAGCAGTGTGGGTAAGAAGCTTTGGTATTTTCTCTTAGGTACTAATTATTTTTATACTACTTAGTACAAACTTATGTTGCACTTTGTCTGTTTTCTAAAGTCTGTGTTAATGCTAAATGGTGTAAATGTCTTTTGTTTGAGTATTTAACCAATTGAAATATTTTGTACAATGCAGCCATCCAGTGGTAATTTCTTTAACAAGATGAAAACTAATCTAATTTGCTTTTTCCTTTTTTTTTTCTTTTTGGTACTGTATAGGGGAGACCGGGGCAAGTTGACACCTTTTACGCCACTGAATATTTCTTAGCATCGTTTTTTTTTTTTTTGAAAGTCTAATGAACATATGGAGATATTGCCATATGTGACAACTTTCCCATGTGATAACTAGTCTTGGCCTCCCATATAATGTATAAAAATTAAATAAAAAAGCATATCTAAAATATAAGCTCTACAAGAAGTCTTTATGATTTATTATTTTTCATGAAACATTAAATGAAAATTGTGATCAAATTGTTTTTTCTTTTATTCTGCTTGTGCAGAATAAACAACAAACAAAAGTCATGGTGTGTATTTGAAAATCTAAGCTCATCCCATGGTTTAAGGGGGGTATCACACATTTTCAAGTTCCCATTTAATAGGCGAGGAGTTACTCTAAACCCTACTACAGATCTAACAAAACGTAAAAAATGCTAGTTGGTGAACTGTCGAACGGATCGGTGGTTTTTGTCTCACTTTTACTTGTGCTGACTTTCATAGCATATCAGTTGCTTAAAGATTAAATGTATAAATGGAGAGAACTGAAACCTGTCCCCGAGATTAGTCCAATTTACCCGTTCCTAGGCAACACGCTCAACTTTAAGTCTAACAGAAGAGGTAAGTGCAAACAATATTACTGTTACAGGATATAATATAAAAATATAATAATATGAAATATATTTTAACTAGTTTGGTGTAGGCTACGCGCCAGCTTTATTTACATGATCTGATCAGTTTGAAAATGAGTTATTTTACCATTTATAAAAAATAAAAACATATTGTGTGAGTGCATGATGTATCAGTACAGTATCAGTACAGTAAGTAAAACGCACTAATGAAAACATGATGACCCTTAACATGTTTTGTCCGACTACTTTACCGCGCTCAATACCTGCCTCTACCGTGGAGATGAATAACTGCAGCTCCAATCGCTGTAACCTGGAAACACATTTATTTTGGCAAGGCAGAGGAAACGTGCAGTACAAGTGATAGCCCAGGGGCGTCATGTGACACAGCAGCCACAATAGCACTTATGTTTTATTTATGTTTTCCTTTTTATTCGAAACATCTCCAAACGCATTAACTATATCATGAAATATCTTGATTCTCACCTTTATAGATGATGTTGATCTATAGTGGGCGATGGTCAAAATAACCTAATAATGTAATCTATTAACTATGCATAAAAACCTGTTTGTTTACTTAATTAACAGATATGGGCGTCATGCCATAGCATATTTTTAATACGACTGAGTTTATATTTAATGTGAATTTAACATTGAAATTTAATGTGAATTAAAACATTGCAAGTTAGGCTACTAATCATAACACTTTATTTGTAGCCTACAGAAAGAGAGCAAAGGACATTTACATTATCAAAGAACATTTTAACTGACAGTCAAGTTCAAGCACTCTCAAAAACTCCCATTAAAATCACTGAAGCTGTTTTTTTTTCCTTTTTATTCGAAACATCCCCAAACTGCATTAACTATACCATGAAATATCTTGATTCTCACCTAGATGATGTTGATCTATAGTGGGCGATGGTCAAAATAACCTAATAATGTAATCTATTAACTATGCATAAAAACCTGTTTGTTTACTTAATTAACAGATATGGGCGTCATGCCATAGCATATTTTTAATACGACTGAGTTTATATTTAATGTGAATTTAACATTGAAATTTAATGTGAATTAAAACATTGCAAGTTAGGCTACTAATCATAACACTTTATTTGTAGCCTACAGAAAGAGAGCAAAGGACATTTACATTATCAAAGAACATTTTAACTGACAGTCAAGTTCAAGCACTCTCAAAAACTCCCATTAAAATCACTGAAGCTGTTTACACTATGAAATTAATATCTTACAGATTCATACACGCATTTGCACTTTGTAGTTTCTGACGAGAGAATTCAGCGGATGATCAAGAAAACACCGGCATTTTTGCGATGACTCATCTGAATACCTCTGATTGGCCATTGCATTCATAAGCTCAACAGCATCGGGTGTGATTGGTTAATGCGTAGAGCTGTAAAAACGCATCTGTATCTGGCTCAGTGCCAGCCAGCGAGCGTAGATTTGAATTTAGCAGCTGATGATATGACGCACTGAACGTTCTAATCACGCCGGTGTGATTGTATTAAATATAGAAAATATTTTTTGTCTTTTGAAAGCTGCATTCAAAATCCACTTGGCTCAAAAATCTGATCACTTTGGATGGGCATGACGCCTCTGAGGTAGCCTATCCTAACTTCATTGCACGTTGCTTTGCCTGCACGCATGTAGGCTATAAACATGGACGCATTCTTAAATCCAGACACCCCTTCAAAATAGCTAAATAAAAGCTAACTTTCACCCATGTCCTGAAATGTGTCTCCACAGCAGGAAAATGAAGTGAAATTGTATAATTCAGTGTACAACTGCTAAGCCTACGTAATTTCTCAGTGATGTCTGCTCTTTCTAATGCTTGAGAAGGATTTTTGGACATAATCACTTAAAATTAATATCATTCACCCTACTGACAGATGGGCACAATTACATCAAAAAGTATTTAGTTACAAATTATTATACAAGCTCATCAAATGTATTTAATTAAAATACAAAAATACTGGTGTGAGAAATGTATTTAATTAAAATACAAGTAATTTGTAATTTGAAAATACAAACATACAAACAATATTCTTTAACCCTAACACTAGACAATTATATCCAATATATACTTATCCATACTTCTAATTTATGTTTACTTGAATACCATAAAGCATTTCTACACTTTATTTTTTCATGTTTCTTTATCTCTCCTTTGTCATTTCTTTATAAGCATGTCAAAAATTAAGCAGTCCTGTGAAACTGTATTGTCATGCCACCTAATCCTACTCAAGAGATTGGCTCAAGCTATTTCACTGTCAACAGTAAAGATTAACTCCTGAAAATATATAAAACTCTATGTAGAATACAGAAACCCTTGTTATTAGTGACACCGGTGGCTGTTAATTGAGCTTTGGTCAGTAACTTATTGCTCATGCTCTTGCACACACTCCATAGTAGGCCTAATGCGAGCGAGCAACAGCCAGTGGGATTCACCGACACCATGTCGACAGATGAGGTTCATTAAAATTACATGGTAATGACAGTTTCCCTTGGATTTTCCCAGCAAATCCGCCCTAAATCATTCACATAATAATTAGTCTACAGGCTTAGATTCACCGACACCATGTCGACAGATGAGGTTCATTAAAATTACACGGTAATGACAGTTTCCCTTGGATTTTCCCAGCAAATCCGCCCTAAATCATTCACATAATAATTAGTCTACAGGCTTTATTTTTTTAAGTTTTGTTACACGCTGTTCAGACATTGGTAATAATATTTATTTTAATTTAGTACTTGAAAATTTCAGTTTGCCTATAGAAACAAGTAACTCATTTTTGCCAAGCAAGCTAACGTCACTTGTCAGCTGGCAAGTAAAATTCTAGAGCAGCGTTTTCTTCTGTCCTGTAATAACATTCAGTGAGCAATATCTGATAGTATATACTTTAATACATAGGCCTACTTATCCAGTTTGCACTGAGCACCAAAAGAGCTTCTTTCATTTTTTTTCCAGTTGGAACCATAGACAAATTAAAGGTTTATTTCACCCAAAAATGGACATTCTGTCATTAATTACTCACCCTTGTGTCATTTAACACCTGTAAGACCTTCTTTCCTCTTCCGAACACAAATGAGATATTTTTGATGAAATCCGAGAGCTTTTCCTTCATAGGCAGCATCGCAACTTAGACATTCAATGCCCAGAATGATAGGAAAGACATCGTTAAAGTACTCCATGTGACTTCAGTGGTTTAACCTCAATTTTATTAAAGGGGTCATATGATGCGATTTCAAGTTTTCCTTTCTCTTTGGAGTGTTAAGCTGTTTGTGCATAGATAAGATCCCTAAAGTTGCAAAGACTAAAGTCTCAAACCCAAAGAGATATTCTTTATAAAAGTTAAGATTTGCATAACACCGCCCAAATGTTTACGCAAAGAAAGAAGGTGTAACTTTGATTCTCGCTGTAGTACTGTTGCCGCCGCCGCCGCCATGTTGTGAAGACGCTGTGTGTTTCGTTGTGAAAGCAAAAAAAATCAGTGGTTAAGTTGTATTTACAACACTGTTCCAGAACAGTTCAAACCAAATATTCATGTGTGTGCAACACATTTAACAGAGGACTGTTTCCTGAACCTACAATGCCGGCTGTTCTGACTCACAACATGCAAGTATGTTTCCATATTTAAAGAATTTGCCACTGATGATTCAAACGCGAGTTTTGAGCAGTGTAGAGTAGCGCTTGTTGTTTGTCGTTTCTCATTTTTAAATGGTTTTATGTTTACGCGGCGCAGCGCGGAAGAGACACAATGCACAGTAAAAATGGACTCTTCTCTAATTAATTCATAGGAAAACCTTTCTCAGTACAGTTATATCAAGGTAGATTTGAGTGATGCTCCTCTTTCTACAGCATAAAGGCCTTTATGGTCATTACTGTGTTTCACTCGCTGAGTGAAATTAAACGTGTAATACTGTACTTTAGTATTCATGTGTGAAGCACACATAACTACATATATGTTTAAACCGGCTTTAACTTACAGTAAACCCGTTTTGTTATTCTTTAAACAAGTGCAAGAAGTTTAAGGTTAAATTAGAGAAGCACTCACAGAAGTGCTTATTTAATGCAACAAGTCTTGAAGGACTGAAAGCACCACATTTTA
>NW_015536800.1:2526348-2549055 GCF_001515605.1 Sinocyclocheilus anshuiensis | reverse complement strand
TTGCTCAGTTACTAGTTAATTAAATCTAAATTTAATTACATTTTAACTGTCTATCTAGAGAAGAATTGTTTTTAGTAACACAGTCAATAATGCGCTACGGAGGGCGGGGCACACACATGGCATGGCCTCAGCATGGGATCTGAACACGCAGCAGCCTTTTCCTTCAGGCGGTCGATCTGCTGAATATCAAATGGTACCATAGCTCCATGCTTATTTCTCTCCTCTTTACTGCTTAAGCTTTAAACCTTTTCCTATACCAACTGTATTAACCAGGAAATTAACGTTCTTAGAATTGACAGACAGTTGACCCTGAGAGGTCAAGTAAATACTTACAGCGGATCTAAATATTTATAGTTAATTATAACTAGTTATGATTAATTATTAATATTTCCCCGTGAGCTGATTCGCTACACAACACACATGAGTGAGTGTTCACGAGAGTACCACAACACATGTGTTTGGATAATATTTTCGCAAATAAAGTGGTAAATTATATATTTTTTTGTGCAAAAAAAAGCACTCACGTACTTAATAAAATGTATTACTTAATGATATACTTAATGACATGGTGCTGAATGATGTCTTTCCTACTGTTCTGGACCTTGAATGTGTAAGTTGCATGACTGACTGTAGAGGGACGGAAAGCTCTTAGATTTAATCAAAAATATCTTAATTTATGTTCCAAAGATAAACATAGGTCCTACAGGAGTGCAATGACACCAGGGTGCGTAATTAACAAAAGTTTTTTTTAACAACAGGTGAACTAATCCGGATGAACTACTTGATTATGTATTTTGAGTATTTCAAATACAAAACTGTCTCTGAAAGTATTTAATTACACATTACTTTTGATTTTTTTGTCCAGCAAAATACAAATTACAAAATACGTAGGCCTATTTAGTAATTAAATACGTATTTCAAATACATTTAATTAAAATACTGCCCATCTCTACACCATTGAACACGCCTACTGAACACCATTCTTTCATGATTATGTAAACATTATGCAAAAAGTATAGACTACCTTTACTTTCTACCGTCCGATGACGATCCTGAGAAAAAGCACGCATGCACGCACAAATGCCACGTGCGCCAATTAAGCAGTATTAGGCTATGCATGCGAGCTGATATTTTGTGATTAATAAATATTAGGACTTTTATTTTCGCTTTGATTGATTTTAAAAATATATTATTCAAAAAACAGAAAGAACCAGGGCTGTCCTAGTGCGGGGCAACTGGTGCAAACGGACCGACGGGGGGCCCGCTCCCTACCTCGCACTGGGCCCCGCGCCAGCTTGGGATGGCCCTGATTATATTGTGGCATGCATGAACACTGGATCCTGTAAAATGGCTTTCCACTGACTGTTCCAATGAAAAACTATAGGCCTAATTTGTTAAGTGCCCGTATGTCTCTGATAAACTTCCAACATAAACACAGCAAATAAATTTTCCCATTTCAGAGGTTCTGCAGTTCTTTAGTAAATTCATTTGGTTGTAGCACTGCTTGTGGAACTTGCGTTTGACTACTTGTCAGGATGATCCAAAGTCCAGTAGCAAATTCATTATGAAACACTGGGAAGCTCATAGAGACACACACGCATCGCCGTGCCTCTCAGTGGCAAGATGTTCCCACTCGTCGGTGTGTATACTTTTGGGTTCGTAGCCGCGACGGTTTGTGTTATTCTTTTGACATATATCACCTACCAGCTGCTGAAAGACTACCTGCACAACTGGAAAGAACTGAAGCCAGTGCCGGGCATTGGAAACACATATCCATTCATCGGGGACGCGCTGCAGTTTAAATCGAACGCGGGAGGTGAGAAGAGCAATATATCGGTCCATTTTTCTTCCTAGCATCTTTACGATGTTTTGTCTGGTCTAATCTCGTCAATAAATATAAAATACACATATAATTTATACATGATAATATTTCAAAATAAATTATTAGAGAATGACAAAAATAAAACGAATAATATATGAGAAAAAAATAAATGCAATGAAAGTGCGCACTTTTACATGCTATGATTCTTTTAAAGAATAGGCTATTTCTAATCGTTCAATAAATCAATGCATTTAACGCAGTTTATGACAACCCCTTTATAGCCAAGTATTCTATTTTTTATTTTTATTTTTAATGTTATAGTCTAAAGTATTCTATATATTTTTTTTATTTCTATTTTAAAAATTCAATTTCACATTATTTTGATGGTTGCTTTAACACATTCTGTTGTAACCTTCCACCCACATATCTACTAACTCTCATTAAAGTGAGTACGAGTAGACTGGTAGTGTTAGGGTTAGAATAAGTTGAAATGTACTTGCAAAGACCATCACAATAGAATTAGCAGATATTATTCGGACAGTCTACTAATTCTCTAATGAGGGTTAGTTGACACATACGTGCAACTTATTGTCAACTCAATGTTCAAAAGAGACCATCAAAAAGTGTATAAAAATATATTCTAAATTATTCTATTTTTAAAATTAAAACAACAACAAAACGTATATTTTCTTATGTGACAACTATTCCCTGTCTCTATAAATTTTAACATAGAAAGTTCATGTTACTGTGAACAACTCCATTTGCACTGGAATTAAAGTAACCGTTCAAATGCATTGAAGTATAAAAGTTGAAAACTGTCTTTCAGAATTCTTTTGTCAGGTGGTTGGCTACACAAAAGAATTCTGGGATTCTCCTCTGTTTAAATTATGGATTGGACCTGTCCCATTTCTCATCTTATACCATGCTGAGACTATCGAGGTATTGTCCACTTGCATGTGACGCGCACACTCACTTGTTATGATCAGGGTCTCTGGCCTATAGTGACAGTATATTACACAATATGAGCAGATGTTTGAAGATCAAGATAACCTTAGTGAGTGAACTCTTTTTAGTGGCACCACAAAAGTTGATGACTGTGCATTAGATAAAAGAAAAAGATACTATATGTATGATATCTATGTACAAAGAAATACATAAGACGTTAAAGATTAGAAGAATATTCAAAGAGACCATTCAGTATGTTAAAGTCCAACGCTGCGAACTGTAAATTAAGCTCAACAACAGGATAAGGAAAAGGTTTAAGCAGATTAAAGACTAGTTTTGGTGGTGATAGTAAAGTTCTGGATCAGAGGAACCATTATTTCAGTTCAGCAGCCATTGTTGCCAAGTTGATTCAAAATGTTTAATGTAAGGAATAAAATACAATAAAAATGTAGTTAAACATCTGTTTTAGCAGTCTCACACCTGCGAGACAAGAAAGGATTGTGAAACTAGAGTTGCAATATTCAACACAATGTTGCTTATTTCTATATTCCTAACAAAATTGTACTTTACATTTTTACATTGCAAACATATGAATACTTGTTATAATACTTAATATATCATCAACCCTAGTGGTAACAAAGACAATTTTACAAGTCCTCAATTTTATGTTTTATTTGTCACTCTTGGCAAATCCTACTACTTATACAGACAGTGCTGAATAACCCTGTTCACATGGACAAGGCTTATGCATACAAATTTCTGCACCCCTGGCTGGGAACAGGACTACTCACAAGGTAAACTGTTTACCCACTTAATAAAGGCTCATTTTAAATAATGTCAAGTTGTAGGGAACATTTCAAAGCAACTTCACAGTATTAAACAGGGTCAGTTAGTAGTATCAGATCAGAACCAGTGATGCCAACTTCATCAATATAAGTCTAATCCATATTCTTCTGTAAAGCAGCTCTAAAAAAAACAATACTGTCATTATTCAGCTCCAGTCAGTTCAGTGTTGATTGGGTTCAGTTCAATAACTGTGTAAAGTTCATCATTTATAAATCAAGTTCAATTCAGCGAATTAAACTGAAGACAGTAGAATTGTGATTGAGCTTGAGACAGTTCAATACTGATTCTATATTTAGTTCAATAATAAAGAGCAGACAAATAAGTATCCCTTTGCAAATAACTAAGACACCTGGCTTAAATTCCCTTCTGTATTTCCTTTTGTTAGTACCGGGGATAAATGGAGACGCAGACGTAAGATGTTGACCCCAACATTTCATTTCTCTATACTAACTGAGTTCCTGGAGGTGATGAATGAACAGGCAGAGGTGCTCATAGAGAAACTTGCGAAACACGCTGGAAAAGGCTCTTTCAACTGCTTTAACTACATCACTCTCTGTGCCCTAGATATCATCTGTGGTTTGTGTAGTTTTCTGTACATTTTAACATCCTTAAACGTACTGATAGTACCTTAACGGTTACCTTGAACAAGACAAACGTATGTGATTTTGGACTATTATACAGCACATGGCATTGTAAAGACTAAATTTATTCCTCACAGCCTCGTTTTCATCGGCATTAATGGCGTCTAACCTGACTATGGTCTATGTATATATCTTTTGTTTGTGTGTTTATGGTGGTTTTGGTTTTTAGTGAGGGTGACAATGCAAGTTTGTTTGAGGATGTGGACAAGTATCAACATTCAAAACAGAATTGTTACATTTCAGAGACTGCCATGGGAAAGAAGATCTATGCACAGAGCAACCATGACTCTGAGTATGTGCGCAGTGTGTACAGGTAAGTGATTTTTACATTTATTAAATGTTAATATAGAAGGAACATTTTTAGGGTGGATGCTAGACAGATTTAAGGTTGTGCATCCGAGTACAAATCAATACTGGTTTGAAACTGCAAATAACTGTGTGTGTTTAACTGGCTTGGTGAGTTCGCTTTTATTCCTTGGTCATGCTTTAACCAAAGGCCATGCAATGGGTGACTTTGTGTGTTTATGAAACAGTCTAGAGTCATGGTTATATTTAGTGTTCTGAAAGTTTCAAAATACTTCAAAATAATTCCAGTTCTACATAGATGGTTTAGGGGTCAACAGTGTACAGGGGTCAATTTGATTACTATGAGGGAACACGGTTCAGTCTGTTTATATTACATTGTCTTGATAAATGATAAATGAATTATTTTCTTGTTTTTTCCCCCCTCCTGTTAAGATGTGAAAATAGTAGTCGCAACAAATGAAGTAGTAGAAAATAGTCTACGCAACAAATGAATGACATTTACAGACTGTGATTATGAGTTAATGAATAATATGTTAACACGAATAGTTTGTGAAGTGCTTAAAATTACGAATTAAGCTATATTTTCACAACATTTGTAAATGTAAAAAAGAGCATTATGTAATATGTGAACTGAGGTTTAATGACATTTGTTAGCATTCAAAAGTACATTAAGAAGCTTTTAATAATTGTAAACCATCTGTCAAAATCATTTGACGATTGTTTTAAAAAGTGCATGATCACATGAATTAAAAGTTGAATGACACTTGAAAGCATTTCAGTTTACATGAAATAATGATCTATACGTTAGTACATTAGCAAAGCTCTCTGAATATGTATTAACTAATGCTCTGTTAAGCATTACATAATGTTTGTTAATGATTAATTAATGAAAGTTATTATAAAGTGTTACCAATGAATGAATATGATATTTACTAATACTTGCAATTTCTATTATTCTGATCGGTACAGAATGAGTGACATCATCACCAGGCGCCAGAGGATGCCCTGGTACTGGCCTGATTTTGTATATAACTATTTTGGTGAAGGCAGAGAACACAACCGTAGTCTGAAAGTCCTTCACTCCTTCACAGAGAGTGTGAGTGTTTATGTAATATCCGACCACATTCAATCTGGTCAAGGCTGCATTCTGATCACCTGTGTGTCTTTCTGTCATGTAGGTAATTAACGAGAGGGCAGAGTACATTACCTACATTGAGTCTGACAGTGAATCAGATCAGGGGATGAGGAAAAGACGGGCGTTCTTGGACATGCTGTTAAAAACAACAGATGAGGATGGGAAAAAGTTAACTCACGAAGATATCCAGGAGGAAGTGGACACCTTTATGTTTGAGGTAGGAACTGTTAAAATGATGAGAGGAACAAAATGATTCACTGCTCAAAACAACATAGGCTAGTGGCACTTGCGGGTTAAACAATGCTATGATAACTCTGAAAAAATAAATAAATACCATTAAATATGAAGGTCTTGTAACATTTTGTTCTTTTATTAATGTATAGTGCTTGTTTTGTGTGTTTATTAAGCAAGGCTTGGCAAACTAGGTCATTATCATCCTCCTTTTCTGTATTACTGTATTAAAATTAATTTAATTAAAAAAAGAACTTAAATTATAAAACTGATCCAAGATGAGTTAAATCCGTTAGACACTTGTTCATGGGTTTACCAAATCAGTGACATTTTAAAATGTTTTGAAACCAAGGTAACTTGGTGAGGTAAACTTTATGTTAAAAAGCATTTTTTGCTACATTTTGCAGGGTCATGACACTACAGCGGCTGCCATGAACTGGGCCATACACTTGTTAGGCTCCCATCCTGAAGTCCAAAGGAAGGCACAACAAGAACTATTTGAGGTTTTTGGTGCGTTAAGCCCACTTGTTGTGGTTCATATTATTCAGTTAAACACCAAGAATAGGTGTTTAAATCATTACTTTGTTGAAGAGCCTGAAACAGTTTGGAACTCATTTTAATAATTTTGCAATGTGTTTGTGTGTGTCAGGCGAGTCGGAGAGGCCAATTAACACAGAGGATCTAAAGAAACTGCGTTATCTGGAGTGTGTGATAAAGGAGTCTCTGCGTCTCTTTCCTTCTGTTCCGTTTTTTGCCCGAGCCATCTGTGAGGATACACAGATCAGTGAGTTCCTTATATTAGTCTACTTGTCACATATTCATTCATTCCTTGGGTCATGCATACATTGAATAATGTGGTATTTTGTTAATTTACACAGTTTAGTGTTTTTTTCATCCACTTTATGTTCATCAGTTACAGCAATAGTTCACAAACAAAGAGGTCTGAACCAGTATGACCTTTTTTCTTCTGTGAACTGCAACAAGAGAAATTTAATTATTTAATAAATTATTCTCTTAATAATAATGTACTGGTAGCTGATCACTCCCAAACTTTAATTCTGTTATTATTTACTCACCCCAAATATCACAGCAAATTATAGTGCTGTTCTTTCCTTCCACACACACACACACACACACACACACACAATCTTTACTTAGATTTTTATCATGCAATAACAAAAAGTAGGATATCCTCTATTTTATTTTATTTGATTTGATTTCAACTGAAACATTCAACTGAAATAATAACACCACACACGTTTAAAACAACATAAATATTAATAAGTAATGAGAGAATTTTCATGGTTTGGTAAGCTATTATAATTATTTAACTGTATCATTTGCAGTGGTGTATAAAGTACCTGAAAGCCATACTCAAGTAAAAGTACAGATATCTTACCAGAAAATGACTTTGGTAGAAGTTGAAGTCACCGTTTAGAATATTACTCGAGTAAAAGTCTTAAAGTATGTGATATTTATTGTACTTAAGTATGAAAAGTATTTTTTAAATCTTAAACGTACTTAAGTATTGAAAGTAAAAGTACAAGTAAATGCAAAATGTAAAAGAATCAAATAAATATATAAAAAATGTTCATACACAGCTTGAGTAGCAAGATTGTGTTCAGTTTTTTACTCTTTCTTCCATTTTGTATTTTTTTGGTAAGAATAAGAAGCACTTCATCCAGTAGTGTCTTTCATTCCAACATAAGAAAACATTTCTGGAATATGCATCTGAAATAGCATTTAGATGTATTTACACAGTTTCTGTATCTCAGAGGGGACATGGATGCATTTCAGCTGCAGTTACAGATGCATACATAGGCCTAATGTTTTGTTTTTAACATAAAACATTGAATACTGATATTTGAAATAACTTAAAACATGAAAAAATAGTCAAAATGTGACAGACGGCTGATTCATTCAGGAACAAAGCATTTGACTTCGGCTGCGTCCGAAAGCCTAGGCAGCTGACTTGCTGCCTTGCTGCCTTATCAGGCAATAAATTTGCAGGCAGCGTTTTTGTACGGAGGCACCTCGTGAAACTGATTTCGGACAGGCTTCTGAGGCAGCGTAACGGTTTAATGATCTACAACAAAATAGAACGAGTTTTGGTGATAACTAAACGAATATTTAATTACTATAATACTGATTTCTCGCTAGAAATAACATTAAAAGTGCAAAATGTTAGTCAGAAATATACATTTACACACAAACTGACCACCAAACACAACTTTCAGACGCCATCTTTATTTTTTATCCCAACCGTCACGGAATGGAACGCACAGGATTGTGGGATATCAAAGGCAGCGAATGATACATCTATGCTGCCTTCAAAATTGGATCAGAAGAAGGTACCTCCGGAGACAGGAAGTAAAGCAGGATTTGGATTCGGACATGCCTTGATGCCTTCCTGCCGTGGAATTTTAGAGCTTTCGGACGCAGCCTTTGTTAACGAGTGAATCAACCGATTCGTTCAAAAAGCTGATTAATTCAATAAGTAAACACCGTCCATTGCTCAGAGACGCAAAACAGTGCTGTGATCTTTGTTTGGAACTATTTTCGTTGGCAAAATTGAGCAAAAACAAGCAATATTATGTCTAAAATGTAAGTCACTTATTGCTTTACTGAACTTGTATAAAATGATTATTAAATGTGTTATCATGCTGATATCTGCAGAAAAACGGGACTCTTTGTGTGATATAGATTAAAGTAACTATTGAATTATATAAATAAAAACAGCATACAGAAGCATTTTTGCCATCTACAATTTAGAATGCCTGGAATTTTGAGTTTTAATAGACTAATAAATCAACGTGCGTGCACTCTGTGTGTGATCTGGTGATATAGCCTACTTGATAATGTCAGATTGCACATTATTACAACAACACTTGCCATATTATCGCAGATACACTGTATATCGCACACCCCAGACTCGACTTGAGTGGGAAATGAATCATCCGCGGTTGTGCGCGCACTTGTTTGCACGAGCAAAGGTGTTTTTTAGGAGTCTAACTTCCAAACACCAGACCGCTGATTCGTCAAACCTGCTTTCCTGCAGTCCGTGTTCTTCTGACTAATTTGTAGTAAGTATGCTTCGGGAAAATGTATCGGAGTAAAAGTATACATTTTAATTAGGAAATGTAGTGGAGTAAAAGTTGGCTGAAATATTAAAACTCATGTAAAGTACAGATACTTCCAAAAATACTTAAGTACTGTAACGAAGTATTATTACTTCGTTACATTACACCACTGATCATTTGACATGATACTTGTGTGTGTCTTCTATAGATGGCTATAAAGTTCCTAAAGGAGCAAATGTCATCGTCATAACCTATGCCCTTCACCGTGACCCTCGCTTCTTCCCTGACCCTGAAGAGTTCCGTCCTGAGCGTTTCCTGCCAGAGAACTGCGTCGGTCGACATCCTTATGCCTACATTCCATTCTCTGCTGGCCTTCGCAACTGCATTGGTGAGACCTACAAGCATAAACATTATACATGGAAATAATGTGTCATTCTATACTTTTCCAGAGGCTTTTTTTAATAATAGCTGACAGTTTTATGTTTGTGTATTCAGGTCAGCGTTTTGCTATAATGGAGGAAAAGGTTATTCTGGCTTCTATTCTGCGCTACTTTAACATAGTGGCATGTCAGAAGAGGGAGGAACTCCGGCCACTGGGCGAACTGGTACTGCGACCAGAGCAAGGCATCTGGATCACGTTGGAGCGCAGAAAGCACTAGCACACACACATAGTCAATATAAGAATTAATTCATGATGGCAATATTGTGTAGTGAATGACACAAACCTTAATGTAACATAAAGCCCAACACCTGAACCCCTAACCATGATTGTTCTACAATCTACATTTTTGTATGATATCCACCTCAAGCTATTTTCTTTGAATGTGCAAGATTTCTGATTCATTGGACACTAAATGTGAATAACTAGGAGAATAGCAAAGTGCAGTAAACAGTAAAACTAGTTGAACTAAAAAAGTGTGTTTATGATTGTGATAAATTGAAACAAAATGATAACAAATACCAGTTTGCAATATAGAACAGCATAACAGACTTCTTATGTATAGGTAAAATAACTGGAAGTCAGTGACCCTGAAAGTCTTGCACATTCAAGTTATTTTAAAAATTAGGTTAAGATTATGCAATCTTGTTCAAATAATTGTCAAGAGATTGTTTTGACAGTTACACAATTACACAGAAGTGCAACTGTTCTATAACTGAAAGTACTGCAAAATGATTAAGGGCTTTTAAAAATATACTATACAATTTAATCTAAGAAAATTTCATTTAATTTCTTCCAGAATGACCATGACTAAAACTCTATACTTAAATTATCTATACTTAAATTAACTCTGGTTTATGTGGCATTAAATGTTAGCAGATAATTTGTCTCAGACATGCTAATTTTTTCTTTCTACTTTGTTGTTTTACACATTTAAATCTAAAGATGCTAATATTAATTTTAAAACTAATATTTTGAGATTTTTATGATTTTTACTGATTGTTAAAAATACAATTAAATACTATTAAAGCATCTTTAGTGTTGGTTTCATTCTCAGTTTTGAGGTCTTGCATTAAATTTGGTTGGTTTTTCATTTTGCATTCTAGCTGTGAGGATCATCAACACGCAAATAATTATTCAAACATGCACCATAGGGCACATACGCCATAAGCATGAAGAATATTGGATTGCACATGTACATGAATGCTCATACCTCATTCTGTAGGTCAGCAAAGTGTGCATGAAAACATCTGCAATTATGGGACAACATCAGCATAAATGATAGAGACATAATTACTTGAAAAAGAAAAAGTGTTGAAAAATATTCATGGCTTGATAAGACTCAAGAGGGAGAGACAAGAGTCTGAGAATTAATGACCCCTGGTGCTGTCTTCAGTTAATTAATAATTATTCAGTGTTAAAAAAAAAGTACACTCAAATGAGGTAAAGGCACCAGTAATAGCAGTGGACAGCAAAAATCTGTTTAATTCCACATACAGTGGATTGCCCAAGTTTTTGTTGTTTAGCATGGCCTCTGTTGGTAGATTCCTTAACTATTACATCAAGGGCATCTTTCTAGAATTGATGGCCATTAAAAAGAAAAACAAAAATCTGTGTTCAAATATTTTTTTTCCCTTTCCTAACTAGTTCTGAAATTTCTTTGTCATTGATCTGTGCTTATGTAAACAAATTAAAAGTTATTTCAGTCTGTTATTCACACAAAGC
This sequence comes from Sinocyclocheilus anshuiensis, assembly GCF_001515605.1. NCBI lineage: Eukaryota > Metazoa > Chordata > Actinopteri > Cypriniformes > Cyprinidae > Sinocyclocheilus > Sinocyclocheilus anshuiensis. The sequence goes on along the minus strand of NW_015536800.1, from coordinate 2,537,885 downwards.
AATCGAATGACATCATATGAACTACTTTTGAGTTTTTTTTTTTTTTTGGTGCTACATGTGGGCGAGTAAATGACTGAAATTGGTCACACTTTTTTTAAGACCACACTATTAACTAAGACATTTGCCTCAATAAACTCCTAATGTGCTGCTTATTAATAGTTAGTAAGGTAGTTGTTAAGTTTAGATAAGAGATGTAAAATATGATCATGCAGAATAAGTCATTAATGTGCTTTATAAGTACCAATAAACAGCCAATATGATATTAATATGCATGCTAGTTAATAGTGAGAATTGGTCCTTGAAATAAACTGTTACCCAAAATATTTATTTATTGATTGATTGATTATTTGATTATTATTATTATTATTATTATAAAAGTATAGAGAAACATTCTCAAGATAAACATTTCAATTCAGATATTTGTATAGCAATTTTCATAATAAATCCTAGGCAGAAAATATTGCCATACAACATTTGTTAAAAGTGATGAGTAGTGATTTGCATTTCATATTTTTTATTACTTCCCATTAACACACACACACACACACACACACACACACACATAGAAAGAGAGATGTGCCATGGGCCCCTTAGCACTGACATGCTTTAGAGACATCACTTTGAAAACCCCATGCACTAAGACCTAGTGTGAAGAGAAAATGGAAAATAAATGTATTTTAAGCATGTTATTATTCACTTTATTTATTTATAGAGCACTTTACAACTGCACCTGCAGACCAAAGTGCTGTACAATCAAAAAAATAAATAAACGCTTCATTAAAACACACGACTTAAAACAACACAGATCCTACTAACAACAAAGACTAGCCCACCCTCTCAAAGGTTAAAGACAAGAAGTAGTTTTTGACTTCAATTTTAAAAACATTCAAAGATGAAACTTCTCTAAGTTCCTGAGGAAGACTATTCCAGAGCTTCGGCCCTGCAACAGCAAAGGCCTGATCCCCTTTTAACTGTAAATGAGTACGAGGGACATTCGGGGATCTTAGAGACCTAGGTGCTTGAAGAACAGCAACGAGCTCAGACACGTAAGCAGGGGCCAACCCATGCATTGCTTTAAAAACATATTGAAGAGTTTTATATTTTATCCTGTAGTTCACTGGTAGCCACTTGAGAGAAGCTAAAATAGGAGAGATATGATGACTTTTCTTAGCACCCACTAGCAGCCTAGCTGCTGCATTCTGAACTAATTGCAAGCGTGAGATAGTGGTCTGACAGGACTCCACATACAACACATTGCAATAATCCAAACGAGACAAAACAAAGGCATTAATAACCTTCTCTAAGACTTTTCTTGACAGAATAGGCTTTAGTCGAGCAATAGACCTAATCTGGAAAAAAACAAGTCTTTACTACAGCATTAATCTGCTTGTCAAATTTCAGCTCTGGGTCAAACACCACACCTAAGTTCCTTATTTGGTCACGGCAATAATTAGACCATGAGCCCAAATATGTGGACATATCTAAACAAAACAAAGTGTGCTCAAAGGTTTATTTGCACTTTTAGATGATGCATGGACAAAGTGATAATCAATTTCTGGAATTCATTTTACCAAGACTGTTGCTCAGCTCATTGAGATGAACAGATCATTATTTTATTTCTGACAGCAGCGGAAAGAATATGGCTGCTCTGTTCATGTGCCCAACCTAATTATCTCCTCAAGTCTTTTCAGTCTGTTTGATATGAAAGAAACAACCATTATTATATTTTAAATTGCCAAACTGGATTTTATGAATTATGGCAATCAAAGGTTTTGCTGTATGTTATCACAAAGAAAACAATTCTTTTAACATCCCTCCACTGGGCACAAGGGCTGTCAGAAAACATGGACTGTGATGCACAGCATGTGGAAGAACATTCAGAGCTATTTTTGGCAAAGCTTAATTGGTATAGCACCAAAGTTAAAGGAGGAAGCTAATGACTTCCTCCTATCTTCAGACATCATCCAATCTAGTCTTGCTCTGTCCTCATTCTTCTGCTCCCTCTCTTCATTTTTATTCTCATCTGTGTATTTTCTTTTTCCACCAAACCATCATGGTCTCATGAGACCTTTGAGCACATTTTTTTTTGTAGCCTTACACTTTGCACAGCCTCTAATGATCAATCTGATCAAATGCACATTATTATTCTTTAGTTTGGGTTAAACAAATCAATTTTGCTTGGTTGGAACAGCAGCTACGCTAATTATGTTTCTATTTGTTTCTCTGTTTTTTTGCCACGGGATTGACATCCCGTGGTAACTAGGATTTACACAAGCTTCAGTCTGGATCCAGAACACCTGAGAAGAGATGATGCCAACCCCTCAGAGGACCTCAGATGATGCCAACCCTGAAACAACATACAGAACTACCACATTTTGCTATAAGTTTGATTGCATCATATAATAATTGCTGTTAATAGTGTTCATCGTCTGTTTTATTACGTCTTAAATTGATTTTTCCGTACTGCTGGTTCGTCTGGTCAGAGGAGAACTGGCCCCCCGACTGAGCCCGGTTTCTCCCAAGGTTTTTTCTCCATTCTGTCACCGATGGAGTTTTGGTTCCTTGCCGCTGTCGCCTCTGGCTTGCTTAGTTGGGGACACTTCATTTCCAGCGATACCGTTGACTTGATTGCAAAGATACTATTTAAACTGAGCTGGATGTTGACATCACTGAATTCAATGATGAACTGTCTTTAACTGAAAAATTAGTGTTTACTATTGTCATTTTGCATTATTGACACTATTTTCCTAATTAATGCTGTTCAGTTGCTTTGACACAATCTGTATTGTTAAAAGCGCTATATAAATAAAGGTGACTTGACTTGACTTGACTTAATGACTAATCCCTTATCTGTTAAAGGACTAGTTCACCCAAAAATGAAAATTTGCTGAAAATTGACTCACGATCCAAGATATAATTGAGTTTCTTCATCAGAACAGATTTAGAGAAATGTACCATTACATCACTTGCTCACCAATGGATCCTTTGCAGTGAATGGGTGCTGCCAGAATGACAGTCCAAACTGCTGATAAGAACACCACAATAATCCACAAATAACCCACATGTCTCCAGTCCATCAATTAATTAACGTCTTGTGAAGTGACATTGTGTTCAATCAATAAAACATTTTTCACTTTAAACTGTTGCTTCTGTCTGCTATCTATAATATTGCTTTCTCCAGTGAAAAAGTCATCTCTTTTCAATCAGGCAAGTAATATGCACAGACCAAGCACTGTTTACAAGCAAAAACAGTCTAACCAAATACGTCAATGAATTTTGGTGTGAGAGGACAATGGGGTGGAATTTTTCACTGGAGGAAGCGTTATTATGGCTTATGGTCGTATTTTGGCAAGAAGCAATGATTTAAAGTTAAAATGCCTTAATGATGAATTTGTTTCTTACAAACATGCAGCTTTTCAATTTACAACACGTGAATTGATGGACTTGGGTCGTGTGGATTACTTGTGTTTTTATCAGCTGTTTGGACTCTCATTCAGATGGCACCCATTCACAAAAGAGGATCCATTGGTTATACTAAATTTCTCTAAATCTGTTCCGACAAAGAAACAAACTCATCTACATCTTGGAAGGCCTAAGGGTGAGTACATTTTCAGAAATTTTTCATTTTTTGGTGAACTATTCTTATAAGTGACTATTCTTATAAGTATTCTTCTATTATCCGTTTTGGCTAAAAAATTAAACATTATGTGTTTTGGCAGGCTATCATTAGTACAAATAGAAGCTGTGGGCCCTATAGTGACCAGTGTAAATGCCCAGGGCCCATGTCTTCTTCCTTTCTTTCTTATTTTTTGTCTTCCCATTTAAAATCTATTTTCTGGTTTCTCTTTGTGCTCAGAAGTGTTTGTTTGTTGTTGTGAGCAGATACAACACAGTGTCCCTCAGGGCTGCAGTTAATTAAAACTTTCCCTCCCTCTGCTGGCTTTTGTGTTCTCCTCTATGATCTTCTCACATTGACTACTGCATTATTTTGACAGCAAAGCCATTGTTACTGCGCAATTACCCACAACTCTGATGTATATGACCACCCACTTCTTCCATATTAGAGTAGAAATTAAAACAAGGCTAAAAATAAGAGTCTCCTGTGGAGGAGAAAAGATTCAAGCAGTAATTTTCAGCCCTGCCTGAGGCGACAGAAACATGCGGTTAATATAACACCCATGATGTGATTGGCAGGCTATATGCTCAGATTGTGCTGAAAAACTGCTCTAATCCAAATTACTTTAATTTTACTATCAAAATTGTTGTGATTTGTGACACAAGAGCTGGTAAATGAGTATTAACATTGTTAAGAATGACGGTGGTGAGGGTTTTAATTGTTGACTGACAGTCACATTGAATGTGAAAAGGATGCAGTGATGACTTCTGAGCACTGAGGGGTGGTGTTGTTCCTCTTTTAGTGCATTTTCTCATGAACAGAGACACAGTCTCCGCAATTAAAGGCACCAGACACATGAATGCACATGCAAAGCATATGCACTGGACCCTCTGGCAAAACCCAAATCTCCACACAGCAAAAACTCACATTTTTATCAAGATGCAATATCTCTGGTACAAACATTGTAAACAGTCTTTGTCTAAACTGGTGTTTTCCAAATTTGTTTTAGATACCCACACAGGACCTTAAGTAAGACTCAGTGGTCCTTCATTGACACCAAACCTGAAATGTTTTTCCTTTTTAACTCCCTTTTTTTTTAAACTAGGCATTGCATTATAATTATGATTAATAATATTATGAATGAATCTTATTAAAGTCACCTTTATACAAAACATTGAAATGTTTGAACAAAATGTACACAATGTTATTGAATATAATGTTAAAATATTTTATTGCTTATATATATATATTCCTTCCATATTCCACATTACATTAAGTTAGAACTCTAAAAAAATTATATAACCTTCATGGTCATGCTGAATATAAGCACAGTAATTGTTTGATAATTCAATAAGTATCTTAAATTACAGACAAGATAGACAGATAGATAGACAGACAGACAGACAGACAGCTAGATAGATAGATAGATAGATAGGACTGTTAAAAATGTATGCTCTATATAGTATGAATGTATGCAGTATGCATGAATTGGGACAAAATACATCTGCCATGCTGTCACTGCCATGTGACCTAAGGCCTCAGTTGCGTTGCTTCACTGTCCTTCACAAATTCTCTCCCGTGGCCTCATGGGATAGTAAAGTGTCTATCAGACACACACTTAAGAATCTGAAGTTCAGAAGTAATAATAAGTCATTGAGTACTTTTTGCCTACTGTGTTATGAATACTATGAACGAGGACATACTACTCGGCTCATGTACAGTTTGCTGCCTTTTTATAGTATAGAAGTAGGTATATTCGGACACAGGAAGTGTGTCCAGGTCTGCGTGTGTGTGTGTGTGTCAAGCACACATGTATTACCAACTGGCTAGCTCAGGGCTTCAGATACTGGCATGACAGTCTTCTTTTTGAAGTGTGCACTGTAGTAATCTTACACCTAAATTGGCAGAAATGTGGGTCATGCCACCAATTTTATCCTAGTTAACACACTTGTAGCGTTTCATATTTCTTTACTGGAACTCTACAGGGCAGAGTTAATTCAAAACAATTCTGTTAAATTAATTTAAATTTAATCAAAGTATTTCTAAATAGCCTTGAGAGAGTGAAATGTAAGAGGTCATATGCTGACACGAACTGAACGGGACACTTTTTACATTACATTTCGACAGTACTGCCGTCAGAGCGGGATTTCTGGCGTTTTTCATGTCTCTCCCTCCCTCATAAACAAAAAACACACATCTATATATTTATGGCACTTTCCAAGAAAATAGCCAAATCTGGACACTACGACACACTCGTGATTTCTTTCAAAGTATTAGAGATGCATATCTAATTTTCTGTTGGTCAGTTGGATATCTTAGATAAAATAACATAACATCAAAGTAACTATAGCATGAAAAAAGCTAGCTTTAAATTAACCTAATATATGTCCTTCCTAAAATCCTATGTTGAATTTATACATACTTTATTAAAGTAAACAAACTCTATCTGGCTGAGTCCCACATTTTGTAAGCAAGTCTGTTTTTGCAATTTTTTTTGCATTTTATTAAATGTTGTTATAAACCCAACCATGTTACCAAGTTATTATAATAAAAACAGTTCAACAGATACTTTAATAAATTTATATTTGATTTATTTTCAAATGGATGTTTTCTTTTAGATTTAATTTTAATGTTTATTTAACATGTATTTGTATTCTTTCTATTTATATAATTACACTAATTAGAAGACTAAAGCAGTTAGTCATATCCTATTTTGTTGTTTTGTTAAAACTACAGATGTTTATTACATAGAAAGTGTTTTGAAAGAGAGCAAATCATTACATTTATTTTGTATTTACAGGTGGGTATTAGAATTTGAGCATTAGAGTAGTGTGCTCTGAAAGAGCTCATAATGGAGAATTCGTGGATGATTTTGGCATATAAAGTGCATGATTGTGCATGTATATGTGCAAGTGTGTAAGAAAGACATACGAGTTAAAATCACAGGGGGTCCTAAAAGCTTCTTCAAAAGGAATGCCACCACGATACATCCTTTCTGACAGACACAAACCTGTACTCTTACACTCACAATCACACTTCTGGGGTGCTGATTAGTTCAGCCATCTACCGAAAATAAAGAAAAAAACACTCTTTGTCAGGTCAGAAGTAAAGAGGTCAAGTATAAGTTTTTACAAAACTTTGTATTTATTTTTCCACCCATATTAACAGGTTACACACCTTGACACTGGCCATATAGTAATTGGCACAGTGCAAAATAAAAATTTATGAAACAGCATAAAATAATCACCCATTATTAAAAAATAAAAGTCTGTTAGGCTTGATGCAAATTATACACAGTAGTTGAACAAACAGATCTTTTTATTCAGTATATATAGATGATTTAACCTGTTTACATTTTGCATTTCAGGGTTTGGGATCTGTTCCATGTATATTAATTTATTAAAAAAATAAATAAATGTGATGCCCCTTCTGATGCAAATTAAAGTTTGTAATAATTTTTAAAGATCCACTACTGATAACCAATGTATTTATTTTTAAAATTATTATTTTTTAAACTTTTCATTTTTATTTCGTTTTTCCTAGAACACTTCATTACTTTCATTATCTAGTCTATAAAAAACTCACAATCATAGATTAATACTACCACTACTACTACTAATTATAATAATAAATCCAAACGGACCAAAACAGGTTTGTTTTAGACATCAAGTTATCCCATTCAATCATAGAGAAACCTCCAGCATTACCCAGAAAACTTATAGAAACACAAGCCTGTGTTTGCGTCTATTCTCTGTTTATACTTGTGCACTGCTTGTTTATGTGGTGTGTATGGCTTTAAGTGCAGGGTTAAATGCTTGAACTTTCCCATACATTCGTTGCTGTTTGTGAATATATGAGTATTTATTAATATATGAGTGTTTACATGTCAGCAGAGTAGTCATTTCTGGTGTGTCTTTAGAATCCTTTTGGGCTAAAATGCGAAGCATTTACTTTGTCTAAACTTTTGTGACAATTTTTTGCTCCAAAATGTTACACTCCCTACTATGTCTTTATCAGACATCCAATATTCATGTGTATCCGTGCAAGCAACTTTTCCCACAGGGTCCCATTAGATTTTTGAGCTCATTACAATTAACAAACCAAGCTACATCATTACACAATATAATGGCTGAAGAAATAAATGCAGTGCAAATGTTTTCTGTTTATACCCTATCAAGGCTAATTACCCTAGTTAAACAAGTTCGTTTATTTGGGGCAAACAATCCAAGTTCTACTCTAAGAAAAGTACTTTTTGCAGCAACTAATTAAAAGGAAACAAAACCTAGGTTCAAGTGTAAGTCACATCAACATGTTTAGTACAGCCAGGGCATCTTTTTGTTTTGTATCAATTTGACATCTGTCTCAGATGTTATTATAGAACAGCACGAACAAAGCTTAGCCAGTTGTACTACTTCAAATATAAACATAGATATGCACTTGGGAAGGTAATAATTTTCTGCTATGATTTTGAACTCACATTGGGACATTTAGCACACAGTACCACCAAAGCTAACACTTTGGGCCTGGATTTTGGCAAATTAATCAAATCTACTTGATTAATAAATAATCATTCCACAATCTGTGCTTTTGACCTTAGTCAGTTTAGACGGCTAATTTAATTTGGCTAGGAATAAAACAAGAACAGCACATTCAATTGGTTTTACTGTTGTGTAACTTGGTGTAGACCGTTCAAATTTACTTCTTTCAATGAGTAAAACTCATTGTAAAACATTTCTGTAAAATATTAAAGTTTGTTCTTGCATGTTTCAAGACACTTTGTAAATCAATCAATAAATGAATAAATAAACTGCAAGTGCAGTGTTGTACCGGGTAGGCTGCTGAGCAAGTTTACCATTCAGCTTGTTATTTTCAAGTCACTTTGAAAATAATATGTGAAATATGTGGTGCTAAAAGCATTTGAGTTTTACCCAAAATAGATGAACATGAATCTGGCAACATTTTATTATGTTGGCTGTTGCATTGTGGAAGTTCGAAAATGAAATGTTGATGAGTGACACTAAAAGGTTAACGCTCTGTTGCAATTCAAAATTATTTACAACATACACTAAACCCTACTATAAACCTAACCGATAACATTAACAAAAGAAAATGTGAGATAAGAAGGTATTTGCTGAAGCAACCATTCAATTTTCACTTTACTTTAGTAAGCCTATGTGCTCTTTTATAATGACTTGTGTTTCGCATGACTTATACCCAAGTGCTCCACGTTGCAAGTTCAGTGCTGTACCAGATGAGCTAAGCAAGTTTACCATGCCAGAATAACCTACATATTCAGTTTATTATGTGATGCAAACAATGAAACTAGTAAACTACTAGTTTACAAACCGTGCACTATAGTAAAAGCGTTTTGAGGTCATAGCATAGCATTGTGCAAGGAATCACGTGGAAATGTTGTGTGAAAAGGAAAGAAAAACGTTTTTGGAGTTTTGCAAAAAATCTAGGTTAGTGCCACATTTTTTTTTCAATGAGCCTAATCTTTAAAACTTGAACATTTAAACAAAAGCACCATATAAATACAATAATAATTTGTGTATTTTTGTGAAGTTTGAAATTGGATGGCAAAGAGCCACCTTTTTCTCTTTTTTTTTCATAAAGACATGCAGATTTGGAACAATATGAAGGTCTTGAACCTACATTTTTTCAGTTACCAGCCTACCACACCACAATGCAGTTAAACAGCTAAAGTAATGCATTCAGTCCATTTTTTTTATCTGGTAGGTGTGTGTATGCGTGACTGTCTTGATTCTGTTTTTCTACTAATCAGACCTCATGCGCATTCAGAGTAGAGAAGCTTTCCATTTGATTATGCATGGGGAATGGTAAAACTGTGTTCTTACTCCCTCCCGTGCATTAAACACAAATTGCTAACACCAACTAAAATGGATTTTCACAGATTTAATGTGTCAACCAAATGAAATAATGTAACAAGATGGAAAAAGAAAATCCAAACTCCCACTCTAATGCAAAATACACTCTAAAACATCTTTTTGTTTAGTTCATTTAAGGTTGTTCCTAGTTGCATGGTTTTAGAAGTAAGTTCAAAAGGCAGAAGTTCCTTTAGCAGCACAAAGTTGGTGTAGGAATAATGGGTTAGTATTGAACAAAGTACATGGTCGGAGTGCTGGCCACAGAACAACTGCCACCCAGTGAGTTTTTGTACATCTTTTAATCTAAGCCCAGGGCTGTACAATCGGTAGATCTCAGCACTGATGCTAGTGTGCTACAAAAATCAATAATAAACTTTATTATTTAACAATGATACAATTGCTTCAGTAATATGCTTCATAAAAAGATGTTGAATTAAAAAAAAAAAGATTCAATGCTGGGAACTTGAAACTATGGCAAAAAGTTTGTGACTAGTTCTTCCTTTGAAGAGTTTATTCAAAGCAGCCTGGTAATGTTACACAACTTTGCTTCCTTTTTTTTTTTTCAAACGCACGTGTTCTCATATGGCCATATAAATTAAATAGATTCAGCTATGGCTTATTTGTTTATTTTAACATGCTCTGCATGTTGCATCTTAACTTGAGTTTGACAAATATGTATATGACAAGCTGCTGACACATTATTACAGTGTTGTGTAATAAATTGCTCAATTTTATTTGTCCATTAAAGCAAAAAGCTAGTTTTTAAGGAATGATAAGCATAAACATGTGGGGTTTTTATCTATATTTCACGGAGTAGAAAAGCCATTTGTTTTTGTTTTAGTGACCTTGTCTAAGTTTGGTCACATATTTTCACACATATTATATTCTTCAAACTTAAAATTCTATCATGATCTACCCATCCTCATGTCACTCAAAATTCAAATGAAGCCAGCCACTTAATAAACACAGACGATTACTACACTCATTTTTATGGAACCCTTGAACCGTTCTGCCCTTTCACCCCATTAGCAAGCCCTGTTTATTACTGAAAAACACATCAATAAACAGGCATGAGCTTTGCATAAGTCCATCCAAACAGAGCTGTGACTTTGAAAGACAGGAAGTGTATGTGCAAATATTTATAACAACATAGCTAATTTAAGAACCCAGTTTGGAGTAAGCCAAGTCTGTCTGGAAAGCAGCTGATCCTATTTAAGTTTTTATGAGAGTAGCAGCGATGAGCAAAGCCCAGCATCACACAGCTACATCCACCGCAAGCTAGAGCAGAGAGAATGAGGCAGAGGAGATGGAAATGAGAGAAGAGGGAATGAAAGGAATGAAGAGGAGAGAATGATGAGAGAATGATAATACTGTGTGTCCTGCTGTATGTCTCGGGTAGTCATTATTCTTAAGCTGCTTTAGTGTTATAGATTTGTTGATGTCTACAGAGAGTTCTTACGGTGCTATATTGCTTCCATGCGTTATTTACTATGAGTCCACCTGTAGACAGATTTATTAAAGTCCAACTGATAAACATTTTTACCCATCTTCTCTATGAAATGTGACCTGTGTTTTAATCATTCAAATACTTAGATCTTAATCATCCAGGGTGTTTGCAAAGGTTCAGGATTATAGTACTTATTAAGGCCACTCACAACCTATTAAATAACACACATAGAATTAAATTACAATACAATAAGTAATCATATTATTATTCTTAAACCTGGGAATGATATGGACCAGCCAGTGTTGTTTCATTCAAGCTTTTAGCATAAAAAAATTTATTCTTGGTCTGGCAATTATTTTATGCTCACCAAGGCTACAGTTATTTGATGGAAAAAATACAGTAAATAATATAACTTTATTCTTCATATTATTAACCTCTTAAGACCCAAGAAAAGATTTTTAGGAAAAAAATAGTTTTTTTTCATGTCTTTACATTGTTTAGAGCATAAAATAAATGTTTAAAAAAAATTTTTTTTCAATGATATTTCATTAATAAGTTATGCTATGTCCTCGGTAGAGGACATCAG
>NW_015536800.1:2521753-2526324 GCF_001515605.1 Sinocyclocheilus anshuiensis | reverse complement strand
TTCTCAACTATGTTATAACAGAATGATTTGATATACCATTTTTCTTTCTGCAAAATGTGTGTAAAATTACCATAAACGGGTTTTCTCATTATAGACAATGTATCTATAAACTAAATCTAATTTGCATATTAATGTGTTTTGGGGGTAACGTAATGAAAAAAGAAGTGTAATAATGGGAGTAATATTTGACAAGATTTTCATAATAATATATAATATTTCATAGAATATTGAAACATAATTTCTTTCCCTGTTCATTTGTTTAAAAATTAGACAGATTTAAATGATAATTACAAAATATTATCATATTTCCATAAGAGTGTCACTAAATTAATATCAGACATATTTGAAGACCAAGGAGAGGGAGTGGTCATAGTGAAACATCCAAACATTTAGTATCTCTGAAAAGCCCTGAATGTCCTCTGTACAGAACTTCCAGACTTAAAACTGTGGCATGTATAGTCTCAGAGAAATACACCAAAATATAATGTCCTCATATGAGGTCACAGGGTTTAAGGATAGTTTTTTTTTCTCTCTCTGAAAATAAAGTTGTAGGCAAAATGTGAGCTAGAAAAAAAAAGAAAAGAAAAGTAATAAATGAATAAAAACGATACACATTGTTTTCAAAACTACAATGGGTTAAGAAAATCAGACTTTAAGTAAAAGCACCTGCTCTGAATCCTCGGCTTTATTCTGCATCTGCCACAGCTTTACTTGATCTGAACGCGATCCACAGCTGATGGAACTCACCTCGTAGTGTCTGCTCTTTGCTTCTTTCTAACACCTCTAGACAAAGAGATGTCAGGTGACAGGAGAACAGCATTGCCATCTGCTTCACTGCATGTGTATGTGCATGTCTTTAAGATTTGTATTCAAAGGTGGTTCCTGCCCCCTGACCTCCATTTTGATAGATGCATCTCTCTAAATCATATGCAAATGATCCTAATCATATTATCTGTCACTTTTGAACAATAAGATTGAGTATTAACAGGGACAATTGGATGGGATTTGTGTCCTATGAGAATGGAAACAAAAAAATATGTTTCTGTATTCATTTAATCAGTTTCTTTTCTCTTGGGACAGCTGCCATCTGATGGGATTATACAGGAGGATATTTCCAGGTTCACTTATTGTGTCACTATGATTCTGTAGTTCTTGAATTACCTCAGACACCAAAGAAAATGGGTAGTAAAAAGCATTGATGAATCTCAAACTCAAATTTAATCATCACAAGCAAGAACGCCTTATCATCTGTCCAGCAGCCAGCTAGAACAATTACTTATCTAGCAACTACTTAGAACACATAATCCTATAGCATCAGAGGGACAGCGGTCTAAGTCTACGGCACTACTGGACCTATTCTCTCTATCTATATGTGCTACTTGCACTTCTGTACAAAGTAATGTAACTAAATCCTACCGTAATGTAACTAAGGAGTCCTTTGATATGTCATGCCTAAAAGGAAAAATATTGTTGACTCATTACATTTTAATACATGTTTTTGGTGTTATTGTGCACAATTATAGAAAAAAGAATATCAAATCAGTTTTACTTTGGAATTCTCTCTTAGGGACAGATTTACTAAATAGGGCAAATTAGCGCTAGAGCGCAATTCCATAAAAGTGCCGATGCGAGAGAAAAATTCTGCGGGTGATTTACTAACAATGCACACATTAAAGAACATGATTTAGGGCCAGATTTACTAAACAGGGCAAAACAGCGCCGATGGGAGTGTACATTTCTGTGGGATTTACTGACAATGCGCAAAGACACAGCCAGATCATTACCATAATGACCAACACAGTCTACCAAGTGCAGCGCAATTTAGCATCTGCATTAAGACATGCTTTTTTTGGGCATTAAATAATGGCGCAAATAGCCTACCAGTAATTTGATGAGAGCAAACGTAAGTAGTTAGTTAGTTAGTATACTCATAATTTTAATTACCTCCCATAAATTTTGCCTCTGAAAGGGAAACTCCTACAAATGCATATTCAATAAGGTCAGGCGCAAAAATAACTGTCCACGCCTTTTCAGCACTAATTCTTCACTGCGTGTCTTTAGTAAAGCCTGACAGTAGCCTACCATTTTAATGCCAAAAGATGGCGCGTTAGTAAATTTGGCCTAAAAAAAAGTTACCATTCTGACCTTATTCTTCGGAATTGTGATTGCACTTCAGCATGCTGGCATAAAGATAATTAAAATCTTTTTTTTTTTTTTTTGCTTGGTTTGCTTTTATGATAGCATGATTACTTAAAATGAACTGGATGCAGGGAAGTAGCCCTTTTATAATGTAAGTGATTACATGTAATGCATTCTCACTAGATAAGCTGTTTTCTACTGTCAAACTGATCATGTACACACAATTTTACTGCTTGCGCAGGCTTTTGTGCATTTGTATCTGTAAACATGTTATTTGTGCAAATACATAGTATCTCTACCCTTTAAACACCACTTGCTCTCATCTCACCAAGTTTCAAATGTAAATTAGTATTTCTCACATTTGCCTAAGTACAAACATTTTCATTGATATATCATGTAACTAATTTGATTTCTGCTTCTTTGTATGCTGTCCATTTCAGTTGAAACAATTATTGTTTTTGGACATTTGAATTTCTGTATTTGGTTACACTGAATATTTTGCTTATACTCTTATTGATGAAGGGGGGTGTTAAAACCAGCAATTGTTGATTTTATTATAATGCAATTTATTTTAATGTTTCCAAAAACAGTGTAAGAGCTTTTCAGATCATCTTTTGTTCTCACCTTGACATCTTTTTAAGTACATCGATTTAAAGGCTTTTTGCCAGAGACAAATTCAATCTGACCACATCAAACCTCTGACCAATGACAAATGCCATGTATACTTTTGCTGTTTGTTGTGCCATATGCTCTTTTGAAATCACAGGATTCCTGCTGCATAAGTTCACATCCTGTGTCCTGCCTCAGAAAGAGGGACAAGCGGATTCTACCATGTTCAGTGCCTGTTCTTGTGGAGGTGTGAAGTATTCAATGGGCGTTTTGCATATCTATGAAGGGTGCAACACCATTCGATGAAGATCTCTCACACAGGGTAGAACGAGCCGTTTTAGGTAGGTGTGGCTGACTCTTAACTTTTATAAAGAATATCTCTTTGAATTTGAGACTTCAGTTTTTGCAACTTTACAGATCTTCTTTATGCACCAAGAGCTTGCAACACTCCAAAGAGAAAGGAACAATTGAAATCGCATCATATGACCCCTTTAAGTCTATACATCTGGACTGTATTATAATAGTGAATTTCATCCAATCATTGTTTGTTTTGGCTTCTTTGGGTATACCTAATAACTTAGCTATCATCTCATCAAGTTTCAAATGTAAATTAGTATTTCTCACTTTTGCCTAAGTACAAACATTTTCATTGATATATCATGTAACTAATTTGATTTCTGCTTCTTTGTATGCTGTCCATTTCAGTTGAAACAATTATTGTTTTTGGACATTTGAATTTCTGTATTTGGTTACACTGAATATTTTGCTTATACTCTTATTGATGAAGGGGGGTGTTAGTGTTAAAATATAACCACCCAAAGACAAAAGAACTGATCAAAATGAGCTGTTATAGGAGCAACAGCCATGTGGGCAGCGCTGTGTCATATGCCATAGCTGTGCACAAGCTATCGATCAAGGCCTGTAGGCCAACATGTGTATACATCGGGGGTCTGCTAATTATCACACTCTTTTGCCCAGTGGGTGAAGCTGTAATCTGCTGATTGGTCAGTTTGAATGTCTCACATTTGGTTTTTAGTCACATGGTCAAGGAAGGGATAAAAGAGGACTGTAACGGTTGCTCTGGGCTCTTTCCTTTGTTACCTCTTTTTCTTTGCTCTTTCCTTTGCTGCCTTTCTCTTCTTGGGGCTCTGCTCTCTCTCTCTCTCTCTCTCTCAGATAATGTTTTATATACATGCTGGGTACAATTAATTGTTCATGTTTTACAATCCTTCATCTATTTTGTAACCAATTCAAGTGTAACCATAACAAAATATTGTTATTAAACCATTTCAATTATTAATTATGTGCTCACTAGTCTTGATTCAAGGTTAATATTGAAGTGCTACCTATTGCAAAACAATATAGTCACTTGATAGCAGCGCTCTCCCACATATTTAGCTATTCTAACTGCGCTTATTTCCGTCGTTGGTATAAGTGGCAGTGGGTGGTAATAGACTAGAAATGTACAGTTTTATACCATCGTGCTGGTAACGTTTCTTTAGTCATTCGGCAATCCTACAGCCTGAACCACCATAGGGAAACCATCCTTACAAGCTCAGAGAACGTGCATGAAGGTTAAGGAACGATTCAAATCTCGGGAGACCTCTCAGGGTGAGAAATGAGTAGTTCGCACCTGGCCAGAGGATAGGGAGCATGTCGCGAAGCATGTACTCAGAAGAGTACTAGCCCACGAGAAGGAACCACAGGTTCAGAGGTTGCAGCGTTATACTGGGGACCTGATGCTGGGAGGCTTCCTCAGAAGCCCAGGCTGCGTTTCCAAGCCAAAGATCAGGGCTATCACCAGCCAGGAACCAGAACCGATG
>NW_015536800.1:2520313-2521401 GCF_001515605.1 Sinocyclocheilus anshuiensis | reverse complement strand
GATAGAATCTGAAGAAATAGCGGGACCCAATAATCATTCATGCGTATAGAGCTTACTGTTCCTCAGAGCAGAAGCACAAAAGAGGGGTTTCCACAGAAACACAAATCCCTCTTACCTCAGGGAACGCAGTGTACTCCAGCCCACTCCGCAGAGGGATCATTACTGGTTCAACCATAAGGGCAGTGTGAACAGTGAGGACCCACGGGCCCGACCGTCTATGGAGCGTTGAGCTCCTCAACGCCTCAGAGAGAGGAGCTCTAGCTCAGAGAACGTGCATGAAGGTTAAAGAGTGACTCAAATCTCGGGAGACCCCCTCAGGGTGAGAAATGAGTAGCGCACCCTGGCCAGAGGATAGGGAGCATGTCACGAAGCATGTACTCAGAAGAGTACTAGCCCGCGAGAAGGACCAGCAGGTCCTGAGGTTGCAGCGTTATACTGGGGACCTGATGCTGGGAGGCTTCCACAGAAGCCCAGGCCGTGTGTCCAAGTCGAAGATGAGGGCTATCCTCAGCCTTGATCCAGAACCGATGAGTGAAACCATCACTGTAATCGGTCAACAGCAAGAGGTCCTGACTTAGCAGGTGGGTCAAAAGTAAAAGAAAGAAAACAGAACAGGTCAGAGTAGCGCTGCAGAGAAAGGCTAGCATCAAATACACAAGAACTAGCAGTAGAGTAGATAAAAATGGATCGTACTCACCAACCATGGCTCCCGCGCATGACTTAGGCTCATGATATAGGCTGGAGGGCGAAGTCCGAAGCCTGGAACCTTGTGGAATGAAGGATTTAAAGGCAGCCGAGTACGTCTTGGCCTCCTAAAACCTCACGACCACCGTCTCGACGGAAGTGCCGAAAAGCTCAGAAGGGGAAACAGGCGCATCAAGAAGAAAGCCTTTCTCTTTCGACCCGATAACCACCAGACTCACCCACAGATGTCTCTTCGTAACCACCATAGCCGTCATGGCAGTGGCGACCTGCTTAGTGGCATGGAGAGCAAGATCTCATCAGGGGATGGACCCTGCATTTATCCACTTTCAGGAGATCAGCCTGATAAGCCTGAAGCACTGCCATGGTTTGCAATGAGGCTGCAG
>NW_015536800.1:2506974-2520183 GCF_001515605.1 Sinocyclocheilus anshuiensis | reverse complement strand
CATGGTGTGCAACGAGACTGCAGCCTGACCTGCTGCCGTGCCTTAAGAGAAGATGTCTCCCCCACGGAGAGATAGCAGGCCAGCATCTCTTCAACTGGTGGCATCTTCTCATAACCATTCTCATGCATCCCCTCGATGTTGGCATAACTAGTATGCTGGAATCTGTGGATGCGGGATGAGAATGTTTTTTTTTTTTTCAAGCCGGAGGGCAGTATAATGTGGTTATCTGAGAAGGACATTATATAAACCATCTGTCCAATAACTGCAGACAGATCCACACTATACATTTCCTATACAAACAAAAGGAAATTTCCCGTCAGGTCCTTTCCATGTTCTCACCACGATGCAACGTGCAGTATGCATTCAGCTCCCGTGGGAGCTAAACACGCTCCGCCCAACCGCTAGATTACCTCGGAAATCAAGTGCGAACGAAAACTGCTGCCACGAATGCATCGCTATTCCTGCGAGAGGCAAATGCACTCATGAAAACGCTATCTACAAAACTCGGGTAAATGGTAAAATACATCCCCCTCAGTAGTCCCGCGAATGCATCACAATGAGCACAAGCCGCCTCCTCGTGAAACGAGCACACGAGTTCAATTCATGCTTATCCCTCACAAGAAATAAGCAATGAATGCAGAGCGCATCCAACTCCCTAGAGAGCACACACAGCACGCGAGCCGTGTGAAACAGCAGGTATCATAGCAAAGCCTCTGGCGAGAAACATGCACTCCTAGTCGTGTTTAGCTTAACGCTAACATAAATAAACGGTCAGTGAAGACGAAGAAGAGGATGACGTGTTCTCCCGGTGCCTATTTATACTATAGTCGCACTGGTAGTGACGTCATAGGCTGTCACTGGCCAATGTTATTGTCGTTTTTAGATATATGCTTACACCGGTCACACTGAAGTGGTTCTCCATAGCGACCCCTAGAGGACGCAGTTCGAAGTTCCCTTGAAAGGGAAAGACTTTATACCAAAGCCCATATTCTCATTTGTCTACTTGAAGACAAATGATTATCAATAATGTTTGAATTATTATTATCATGTCTCTACTCACTACTCATTTAGCTTTTTTGCACCTAATTTAAAAGCAGTTATGGGTAAAAAATAAAATAAAAAAGGGAAGGGCAGCACTATTATAGGTCTGTCTATGCTTATCTGGTGATTGGTTAGGACTAATTTAGATCATTTTGTCTTAGGGTACTCGCACAAAATTAAAAGAAAAAATGTATTTGTTATGCTAGCACACTTAACAGTTCAGTTCCAGGAAACTGACCTTGTTCTGTACGACGACATAGCTTTCTTTTGAGCGTGTAATTCTTTTGAGTTTCTTCTTTTTGCTCACATTGGCAATTTCATTTTGACGTGCATGCAAGTGTGCTTGTCTCACCTTATGGCGCTTTTCCACTGCATGGTACGGCATGGTATGGCTCGGTAATCAGCACAGCCAGCGAAGGACCGAACGCAACTGTTTTGAACAAGTGCACCTTTTTTTTAACAACCAAAAAGTTTTGTTGTCTGTTGCGGAAGAACAGACGTTCCTCTCGTTGATAGCAGAGGAGCGGATCCAGCGAGAGCTTGATGGGGCGACGCGGAATGAAAAAGTTTTTTTTAGGAGTCGTGGTAGTAGAGGCGGTGCAACTATAATGACATGTGAATAATCCCGCCCACTCTAAAGCGGTACTGAACTGCAGTGGAAACGCAAACCGTGCCGAGCCGAACCGTGCCGTGCCGTACTGAGCCGTACCGAGCCGAGTCGTACCACGCAGTGGTAAAGCGCCATTAGTCAGCTACTAGCTTTAATGAGGCCTTGAGTAAGCAGAAAGAGACTAGTGTGCCCAGTCACTTGTTATTTATACCTAAAGATCAATAACAATGGCCTTTATTGCTGTTTATATGCGGCGTTGTTGGCATGACTCTGTGGAAGGGCGGAAAATCGTTGGGAACAAACTTCACTGGTACAAAAGGCTGTTAGTTTAGCAAAACTGGCAGATATGTTAAAGTGGTTTTCTATCAGATTTATTTCTGACACACCAAATGTTGCAGCAGGGTTTGACTGTACAGCTTTGTCCTTGCATGCTCTAAATGCGAGCAGTCGTCTCGTCTTGCGGAGATCTCTAGAGAAATTTCATCAAGGTTGCAATGACAGATATTAAATATGTGCTCCTGCAATCACAGCTCATAGCTAATAACATTTAATTAGGGATTTCCATAACCAGCATGAGCTCCATCTACACATCACGTCACCAGTTTCAACATACCGAGGACGCGAGGACAAACTAAAGTACAGAACTTTCCATGTGGTGAGGAAAGATGGGAAGAGAATATTAAAACTTGTTTTTAAATCTGGCTTAATGCTCTGTGAAATTCATGTGCAAATTGTATAATGCAGGATTTTGTATGAATATTGATATAAATTCTATGTTGACTGTGATAACCATATCATAGACCAAGTAAGAGATTTGGAATATTAATGAACAATCATCTGGTTTAAAGTATGCTTAACAGGGTCCAAAATTAGCAAGCCACAAATGTGTCAACTTTATTACTAACTGCCACACAATACATAATTTAAATCAAACCGCAAAAAAATAGCTACTGTAGAAATTAAAACAAATGTTAATCGCAGTGGAAAAGTTAACATTAGATGTTTATCTATGCATTTTTTGTACCAGAACTCCATGTGACAACAGTCACGATACTGTACATGCAGTTGCAAAAAAAAAGTGAACTATTTTCAATTTCCTGGTTTTCTGCTTAAATTGGTCATGAAATGTGATCTGGGGGGCTGTTTCATAAAACAAGTTTACCAAACAAGTCAGGCTTATTTAATTTATTCTGACTTATTCTGAACCAACTCAACTGACAAAAAGTCAGACTAACTGAAATAAACCTTATATGGTAAACTTGTTTTATGAAACAGGCCCCTGATCTTCACCAAAGTCACAAATATCAACAAACACAATATTAAGCTGGTAAAACACAAACAGTCACGATCTTTCATGTCTTTTATTGAACACACCCATTAAACATACAAAGTTATAGTGAAAATTGTAAGTGAAACAGTGCTTTAATAACTGCTTGAACCATCTTTAGCAGCAATAACCTCATGCAAGTGCTTCCTGTAGCTGTATATTAGACATGCACAATGTCCAGGAGTAATTTTGGACCATTCTTCCTTACAAAACTGCTTCAGCTCACCCTTAGGACATCTGGTGTGAATGGCTCTCTTTAAGTCATTCTACAGCATCTCTATTGGATTGAGGTCTGGGCTTGACTGGGCCACTCCAAACAGATTTTCTGTTTCCGAAGCCATTCTGTAGTAGATTTACTTCAGTGTTCAGAGGGTCATTTTCCTGCTGCATCTCCCAGCTTCAGCTTACGGACAGCCACCTCGAGATTATCCTGTAGGATATCCTGATAAACTTGGGAATTAATTTTCCCCTCCACAATGGCAAGTGGTCCAGGTCCTGAGGCAGCAAAGCAGACCCAAATCATGAAGCTCCCTGCATCATACTTCACTGTTCGGATGATGTTTTCATGTTGGCATGCTGTTTTCTTTTTACACCATACAAAGTGCTGTATGTTCTTCCCACACAATTATTTTTGTCCACAAGACATTTTCCCAGTAGTGTTGTGAAGTGTCTATGTGGTCTTTGGCAAACTTCAGGTGTGCTGCAATGTTTTGTTTGGAGAGCAGTGGCTTCCTTTGTGGTGTCCTTCCATGGATTCCATGCCTGTTCAATGTTTTACATATATGGTTGACTCATGATGCTGACTAGCATCAATGAATACTTCAAGTCTTTAGCTGTTATAGGGTTCTTTTTTCACCTCACTGAGCATTCTGTGTTGTGCCTTTGGAGAGATCTTGGCCGGGCACCAATTTAGCTCTAAACCACACCTTTATTCTCGTTTCATTGACTGGACTCCTGATTTGCTAACATCTGACTCCATAATACACACTACTGTGTGTTTGGAATAATTAAGATTTTTTTATCTAAATCATAGTCTCTTAGTCTAATTAGTCTGTATTTTTGATCAAATACATGTGTGTATATTTTGTATTTGTCTATAGTTGTAGATAATTATTCAGAAAGACAAATGTTCCAAAAAATATATTTTCTTCCAGAGACTTTTTTTTTGTAGAACCAGATCCTACTCACCCATATGTAAACATCTGTCTTGTTCAAAGGCATACCTGAACTTTGGATATAAGCAGGACCTTGACCTCTGGTAATGTCTGAATGCCCACAGGCACTCTAAGAATGTTTCACCTACACCTTGTGACTTTGGCTGGTATAGCCTACTGTATGTGTCTCTGTGGATATATATTTGAGCACTTAATGCTGTATGTAGTGATGGTACCCCACAGCGAAGCCCTGGGGCTAATCCTCTAACCCCTCAGGCCAGAACACACCGTAAACTCAGTTTTCAGTCTGGCCACGTACAGAGTATCTGTCATTCATACACTCCTTTCCCAATTTCTTCACCACAGGCTACTATTAAACTGCTAACTTTCCTGGGGCGCTGACAAATTTACCCGACTTTGACATGCAGAACTGGGCATATGGCATGCACATCACCCCAAAAGGCTTTGATTAAGGAAAAAGAGAGTTACCTGCCTTTTTCTGTCAAGTGTATTACGGGTTGCTGTAGGGTACCACTTTACATTTACATTACAAAATTTGCATGTTGTACGGCGGGGAGATATAGGAGTCATTTCTATTAGGCAGTTCATTCAGAGCGCTATAACATTTACAAAATCAATGTTTGTGTTGTAACAGATTCAGAACGATGATCAAAACATAGATGGAGTAGATTGCTTCCACCAAACCCCTAACGCTTGCACAGTCCTATACCACTCCCTGGGTTGACATTTCATATGGTAAATGTTTGGCAGTTTCGATTTATATGCTGTTTAATGCTTGATGGCTGCAATATTTTACATATACATATGCAATCGCTTGTTTCTGCTTCTTGTTCACATGTGTTTTGATCTGGAAATTCTATATTCTTTCGGAAGATGTGTAATAGTGCCCCCTACATAATGTTGAAAACACATAAAGCCGTAAAATTTCAGCCCAGACTCATTGGAAATATGTACTTGTGGCGACATTTCTGCATTTCTGTGTTATTACGTACCTTGCTACACGTTTTGCGGGAGTTAAAAGTAAAATGTCCAGGAAGTGGTGCTAAAACTCATGTTCAATACATGAACATGGCACATTTTTATTATGTTGGTACATGCACATATTGCTACGTATTGCCCTACCCCCCCAACCCTGTGTGTGTGTGTTGTCCAGGAGGCTCTGTCAGCATTTCTGACCTTTACTGGGGCTTTGTGATAGGAAAGCATCTGAACCCCAGTAAGACACGCTAGTGCACCAACATGTCACTCAGGGTTTTCTGCTAACATACTGTGATGCCACATGAGTGCAAGGGTATATGTGTTCACGTAGGAGACAAACCAACAAGCATTTACGACAGAAGAAAGTGACAGACTAATATACACACACAGGCATGCTCATACAAAAGGGTCAGTGACCGTATGTACATTGTTTTAGTTTTTTTCAGAATCCACTGATTTATTAAAAAATACTTTAAAAATGCAATTCAGACCAGGGTTATTATAATGAACTTAAAGTAAAAATAAAACCATAAAAGATTAGTCAAAAATTAAATTGAAACAAAATAATGTTGCTTGAAATAAAAACAAACAATAACTGAAATTAAATTAAATATATATTTTAAAACAAACAAAAACATATTTTTTTCAGCTATTAGCCAAGGCAAAATTTCCCATTTTCATTTAGTTTAACTTGATGTACAAACAAACAAATAAATAAATAAATAAATAAATAAATAAACACAAGGCAAATAAAAACAGTAAAAAAAATATATTTTTAACATTTCTTTTATTTTTTTCATCACTTTTCAACTGTCCTGTTATCATGAAGAAAAAACATTTTTTACATTTTTAATTTTTGACGCAATACCTGCCAAATAGTGAGGACATCTCACATTATACATATTTGAAAAATATGCTTATTTGTACTTACTTCACTTGAAACCAGATTCCTGATTTATTTCATGAAGCAGCAAAAATTGACTTTTATAGTGAGGCTGAAGGGTGTTGTATTTGTGGTTTTCTCATTTATATCTCATGACCTGTGTCACTTCTCTTACTATGTTGCTTACCAGAAGCTGCTCTGTGTCTGTGCCCATGATATTCTGCAAAAGTTCACGATGACTATCCACAGCAATGTATAAAACCTGATATCTTTTATCAAGATGAAATTATCAAACTTTATTTTGGGGGAAGAAATCCAATATTAGTTACATGTGAACCTTAATGTAGGGCGAACCATTTATTCATGAATTATAGATGTTAATAACCAGTGAAAGTGAACCTTAATGTAAAGTGAACACCTGTGAGAGCCCTTTATCAATGAGTTATAAACATTAGTAACCTGGGAAAGTTAACCTTAATGTAAAATGAACACCTGTGAACCATTAAAGAGTTATAGATGTTAGTAACCTGTGAAAGTAAACCCCTGTGAACCATTTATTTATGAGTTATAAACATTAATAAACTGTAAAAGTGCACCTTAATGTAAAGTGGACACAGACTAATCATTTATTTATTAATTATTAATGCACACACAGAAGAGAGTATTTGTTCTGAAGTGTATTTTTTGTTGATGGACTATATTAGTAAACACAACTTTAAACTTGAAACATCATTATTGAGCATATTGGATTCCCCCCCCCCCAAAATAAAGTTCGATCATTTCATCTTGATAAAGGATATCAGATTTTATACATTGCTGTGGATAGGCATCGTAAACTTTTGCAGAATATCATGGGCACAGACACAGAGCAGCTTCTGGTAAGCAACATAGTAAGAAAAGTGACATGAATCATGAAATATAAATGAGAAAACCACAAATACAACACCCTTCAGCCTCGCTATAAAAGTCCATTTTTGCTGCATCATGAAATAAATCAGGAATCTGGTTTTGAGAAAATCACTCTTTTTATTCATGCATTTATAACTGATTATCAATTATTTATAATATTACAGAGTAATTATGTGTGTGTGTGTTGTTATGAATGCTTGTTGTGCACTGGATAATTCCTGAAAACCCATCTAGTATCATTAGTAACCCTTGAAAGGCAGTGTGCATTTGCGTATTTCAATGACAGTCACTCAATAAGTCTCACATATATGATGCAAACAGGTGTTGCTGACCATTGGAGTTTTCAGTCCTACGAGAGTTCACGCATCACTTCCTCTCTGCAATGTGCAGGTATCAATAATGTATGCTTGGGCAGAGAAGGTGTGTGTATGTGTTTGTCTGTCCATCACTCCATATCTCTGTGTTATGTACATTTCATGTTTTTAAACTGCAAGATCCTTATTGTTGATTTTCTGTAAACACCATATATTAAACCCTCCCCTGCAGCTATTTTCCACCGCCTGTGTTTGTTCTTCTTATGGTTAGAAAAACAAGCTAACATAGCTATTTGTCCTCTTTGTTCTGCTGTGTTTTGACCTCTACCAGGTACCTTTTGTCTTTCAATGGACAATCAGAGCCTCACTATACAGACAGTTCTGGGAAGTTGCATTGTATTATATTATACTATATCATATCATATTATATTGTATTGTATTAAAAAATATGTTACAAAATATATGTTTTTAAACGCATAAAGATTTTTTTATTTTTTTAAAGTGGTGTGAGTTAAAGTATAATATATGATACAATAATTCAAAACAGTGTTTTTACCAAACAGGGGTTTGTGATTTGATTAAAAGCCAATAATTAACTAAATTGAATGTAACATTAAAATAAATAAATGGGGCTGCATTATTAATTGAAATAAAACTAAAATTGCTATACATATCTTATAAAATTGCCAATTTTATCCAATAAAAGGCTGTGATTTCATTAAAGAAGTATATAGTGAGTTGAACTGCATGTTTCAGAGTGAAGAGCAGAACTTTGTTCATTTACATGCAGCTTGTAATACAGTGTTTTCAGAGTGGCTCAGTTAACATTAAATAACGTCCATTTGGAAATGCAATGTGTACTAGGTTCACTTTATTTACATTCATATTCACATAATTTCCAACATTTTTCTAATGGGAATTTCTTTAATATTCCACCAAAATAAAAGCTATAAGCTATAAAAGTTAAGCTTTTTATACTATAACTACTTTTCTTTCTATACTAGACATATATGTTGTGTAACTTGTAGTTTTAGTTCGTTCTTGTAAAGAGTGAAAAACCCAAACACCCTTAATTATTTTCATTAGCAGTATTTGTTTATTTGTGTCTAAATGACTCAGCACAGAAATAGCAATATGAGACATTTTTAAAAAATAAATAAAATCGCAGTCATATCGCAGTTCAAACCATAGTATATGACAAAATAATCACAATATAATTTTTGGCCAAGGCATGCAGCCCATAATATGTAATTTTAAAACAAATACAATGAAAATAAAACACTTACTAAAAATATTTTATATTTTAGATACAAATATTATATGTGAACATGTGAATGTGTT
This sequence comes from Sinocyclocheilus anshuiensis, assembly GCF_001515605.1. Lineage (NCBI taxonomy): Eukaryota > Metazoa > Chordata > Actinopteri > Cypriniformes > Cyprinidae > Sinocyclocheilus > Sinocyclocheilus anshuiensis. Next base: position 2,511,605 of record NW_015536800.1, on the reverse strand, counting down.
AAATTATTACCTTAAAATCTCTGGTGGTACTTAAGTACATATATCTAAGGGGTGTGGCTGATCAAAAAAGGGTGTTATTCCTGATTTGAAATATTTCATTGATGTAACATTCAGATACATAGCTGCACATACAAGAACTGGAAATAGCTGACTGTGACTGAAGCATTATCAAGAAGACTATTGAGTAAACTGACTTGACTTAAAAGTTACTATGATAATGCAAGTAAAGCACAGATTGCACACATCGCCTTTATGTTACATGCAAATTGGCCATTGATCAATGTATTGTTAAATATTTCTTACATTATATTGATACTGTTTAAATATTATAGAATGCAAGAGATTAGATGTTGCTCACCAATGCACTGAAACAAAATAAGCATAATATGAAAAGCAATAAACAATTAATTATCAGTCAGTTTTGGAATGTATCCTCTTTTACCAAGGGATGTGGATTTGGAGTAGTTCTCCTATTTTGGCAGTGAGTGAGTAGAAATCACTTCAGTCAAGGTGTAGGTGTGTGTGTGTGTGTGTGTGTGTCCGGCAGATTTCAAAGGGATCTTATCTGCCAGTTTGTCTGTGTGAAGCTACATGCCAAACTTCTCCTGAATGTGCGATTGCATTTTCCTGCAGTGCTATCATCAGGCGAGTTTAAATGTCACCTAATAAGCATTTGCTTTGTCACTGTCTGGATGTGGACCAGATATGAAGGTCATTTGGAGAAATGTCAGATTTATTGGTGCTCTGTGATGCGCTTCAAGACGTGTTTTTATTTATTTATTTTTCAAGCCTTGGAGGGAATTTTCAGAGGTTTCCTGAAAGTGTGATAATCCCATTTCTCTTTTATCTAGCTTTGAAGCAGCCACATATTTGAACAACCAACTTTTCCTCAGATCTGCTGCTGTTAACTAAGCAGACTTGAACTGTGGTGGCAGAGAGGAGATGGAACTTACGTGATGCTTGATGTGATTTTAAATTATAGCTGCTTGAGTGGCATGTCTGGCAGTGTGAATGCAGGCCATAGTATTTATTTATTACTTGTGTCACACTATGGAAGTCAGTGGGGACCAGCAACTGTTTGGTTAAACACATTCTTTAAAATATTCTCTTTTGTGTTCAACAGAAGAAACTCATACAGGGTTGGAACAACTTAAGGGTTGATAGAATTTCCATTTTCTTTGGTAAATGATCTCTTTAACTCAATTCTTAATATGTAATTTGTCTCACAGTGTAACACATGCTGTCTTCATTTGTTGTAACAAAGAAAATAATTGTTTTTGAGTAAGAATCAGGGTAAGTTAGAAATTATGTTCCCACTGCAGTGACATAATGCATGACGTGCACACCAAGTTAAATATTGACATATATTTACATCACATCTAGAAATGGCACATGGTGGACCTCCATCCTTGAGCTTAAAAATACAGCTGGATCATAGCTGCATCTGCTGGCTAACAGAATTGCTTTTTAAAATGTTATTATTTATTTATTTAATTAAAAAATACAATGCACAGAAAGGTTAAGTTTAAAATATTCATTTAAAGTTTCATTTAAAATTAACTACACAAAGAAAAAAAGGAATAAAATCAATTTAAATATTTTATAATTTATTCTATTATGTGATAAGGTGGGAAAAATCAATACAGCATAGCATTGCAGTATTTTGTATTTTGTATATCGCAATATGTTATTACAATACTCACCATATGACTTTGTGAAAATGTCTGGGCTTTAGGGGTGAATCCCTATAATACGATTGTAACCTGTCCTTGTTTTTAGAATATTGATTTTATTTCCCACTAAAACTGTTTCTCTCATTCATATTCAGTATACAAGTACACGAATTATATATGGTGAACAAAACATAAAATGTTTCATAAACCATATTAGTTTCACAAAAGCACAAGCCAGTTTCGGATTTCTTGCTTTGAGTCAAAGTGATGTGTATCATCCCTCTTACTCATCTGTAAAAAGTTAATGCCTACTTCTATTCTGCTCAGCATATGGCTATTAGAACTGTGAAGAGAATAATTTAGCATGCTCTCTTCTATCCCAACATTCCTTTTCAAGCTATTGACAAGCACACACTCACAGAGAATGAGAAAGACAGTTGTCTTCTCTAGTCTGATGTCTGCTCCTTGTTCTAACACTAGCTCTGTCGTGACATAATTTGTCAGTCAGTACATAATGTTTGGACATGGTAAAAAGCTACACCCTGTTCTCAGGGTTTTCTGCTGTACATTACATCCAGAGATGGTCATTTCAGGTCAAAGAGGTGCAGATTGGAGTAAGACCAATATATGATTTCACACACTTGGACACAAAAGAACCATTGTTTCTAGTGGTGTTTTGTTCTGTTCAACTAGGATGAGGACAAAGATGTTGTCAGACTTTTGGACCTGTTTTGCCCCCGTAGTTCTTCCTGTGTTTCCTTATTTGGTCTTGTTCCTGTCCTCATTCAGTCTTATTAGTTTGATTAGTCATCCCATGCACCTGTGTTTCCCCAATCATCCCCTGTATTTAAGTCCTAGTCCGTGCAGTCTGTCTCTGTCGGTTCTACTTGTTATGTTCGTGTGTTCCCTTCTGTTTCCAGTGTGGATGTACCCTGTGTTTGGATTGTATTAAAGACTGTGTTTGCTATTCCTCGTCTCCATCGTTTAAAATGATACCTATACTAGTCATGGATAGGGTAGAAGTTTGCAAATGCATTTCAGTTGTGTGATTGCAAATCCATGTCATATATCTGTAATTTCATAATAACACCATGTAATCACATTAAGAGAGCACAGTTTCTACAGTCATAGAAAACCAGAAAATATTTGTGAAAATATTGTTTTTCAGGCCTACAAAAAATGATGACATGAATCAAATATTGGCAAATCAGAATGATTAAGAAGGGAATAAATCTGAGTTTTAGTACAATTCAGATTTTGTTTTAGTTTAGTTTTATTGATTTATATAGCACATTTAATAACGACAGGGTAGACCAAATTGCTGTACAAAAAATTAAATATATAAAACAACTAAGCATATAAAACAAATCACAAATTTATGACAAAGATAATATCACACAATCAAATATTAGACAGCATTTACTCCAGACCATAAGCCAATTTAAAAAGATAAGTCTTAAGTGATGATTTAAAAACCTGAAAAGAGGAGGCTGATCTTACATACAATGGCAAATTATTCCACAGCTTAGGTGCTGCCACCGAAAAAGCACGATCCCCCTTGAGTTTCAAGCGCGTCATAGGTACCAACAACAATAAAGTATTTGATGACCTTAAAGGCCTGTTAGTCACATGGAACGAGAGAAGATCAGACATGTAAGATGGTGCCAACCCTGCCACAGATTTATACACAAACAGTAGTACCTTAAACTGAATTCTAAACTTGATAGGAAGCTAATGCAAACTAATCAAAACTGGAGTGATACTTTCTCTCTTTTTGGTCCATGTTAAAAGTCTGGCCGCAGCATTTTGGACCATCTGAAGACGAGATAAACAAGACTGAGTAATTCCTATATACAATGAATTACAATAATCCAATCTTTTTTAAATAAATGCATGAATAACAGTCTCCAGATCCTTAAAAGAAAGAAAAGGTTTTATTTTAGCAATCATCCTAAGGTGAAAAAATGCTGATTTCACAACTGAATTGATCTGTTTATCAAATTTGAGTGCCGGATCAAAAATAACACCCAAATTCCGAGCACAAGTGCCTACAGATTTAGTTATAGGACGCCGAGTTTTAGATAGGATGGAAGCACATTCAGGCCGTCCAAAGACTAACACTTCAGTCTTAGAATCATTTAGCTGTAAAAAAAAATTCTGCCATCCAAGTTTTAACTTCGCGCACACAATCAATCAAAGACTGGAGACATATATTGTCATCTGGTTTCATTGGAAGATAAAGCTGTATATCATCTGCATAAAGATGGTCATCTGGGTTCATTGGAAGATAAAGCTGTATATCATCTGCATAAAGATGGTATGAGATCTGATACTTACGAAAAATTATAGCTAAAGGAAGAAAATAAAGGGAGAGCAAAACAGGGCCTAAAACGGAAGCCTGTGGTACCCCACATGTACATGCAACATTGACAGAGGTAAAATTCTCAATAGCTACAGAGAAAGATCTTCCCTTAAGATAGGATGTGAACCAGCTTAATGCTGTTCCCCTAATTCCAACATACTCCTCCAATCGTCTTAGTACTGCATTCAAGCAGGCTCGGGTAACCCCACTGCTCAAAAAACCTACATTAAACATTTCACTTACAGATAGCTACAGACCTGTCTCTCTCCTTCCATTCATAGCGAAAACCCTCGAAAGAGTTGTTTTCAACCAGATATCATTGTTTCTTTCACAGAACAACAAACTGGATGCTAACCAGTCAGGTTTCCTGTGAGAGGAGATCTCTCCTGACGGGAATCTCCCATAGAGCGCCGTCGAGGAGAGAAATCAGGCCTGAGACCTAACTCGGCCCAGCCAGAACGGGGATACTAACAACAGACGGGCCCTGTCCCGGCGCACTCTCTCCAGAACTCCCGGGAGCAGAAAATTCGGAGGAAAGGCGTACAGACGAAGCCTTGGCCATGTCTGTACCATGGCATCCAGCCCCAGTGGAGCTG
>NW_015536800.1:2496944-2506373 GCF_001515605.1 Sinocyclocheilus anshuiensis | reverse complement strand
ATTATAATATCAGGCATAATATGCTTGTGTAACTGATGTTTGTGCAACTGGCGAGCTCTTTGACGCCCTCCGTATCAATCTCCTCGGAGAAAGACAGGCGGAGCGTCGCACCCTCTCCCCGGTGGGAAGGACCGCAGCGCGGGCTTCCGAAACCCCGAGAGCGGGCGCCGGATCTGGTGATTAGGAAGCAGATCCATACGCGAAACCCACGAGCACAGCCGCCGCTCCGCCTCGGCGAAAGCGGGGCCGGCACCGCGAGGAACGCTAGTGAAGGCTCCCTCCTCAAAGAGAGCCCTCTGAGAGCGAAGCAAGGCAGTAACAACTATGCTTCGCTCCCAAGCAAACCACGCACAGGCTGTGTGTATCCCCACTCGTGATATAACGTTATCTTTGGGCAGGGAGGAACACACAACCTACAACGTGGCTTGCTCTCGCCCTTGAAATGCTTTGTCTTTGCATGAGCTTAGACATAGCTGGAGCTTATAGACTTTCACAATTGACAGACAACAATAAATATGACTGACACACACAGACCGCTTCGCTGAATGACAGAAAGCTGACGCTGGCTCCGCCGCACGTGCTTTTATAGCTTCCTGGTCACGACGTCATCCGCTGTGACGTCCCGTTCAGCTATTGGACTGATTTCACATGTGATTCAGAGCGTGGGTCGCAGAAGGCGTTCCCCTAGCGTTTTCGACGCAGCTCGAGTTCCTGAAGAGGAACTCTATTTATTCCTTCTCTTTCTAGCTTGTACTTATTTGAACAACAATGTCTAGAAACTTGGTATTACAGGCACTTCCTGTATCTGTTTGCCTCTTTAAGAAGAATCGCTTTATGTATCCCCAATTGTAAGTCGCTTTGGATAAAAGCGTCTGCAAAATGACTAAATGTAAAAAAATGTAAATGTAGTAAAATAGAATGGTCGATAGTGTCGAAAGCCGAGCTTAGATCCAGAAGGACCAAAACCCCACATTTCCCAGAGTCGACAGCTAATAGCAAATCGTTTAACACTTTCAAAAGAGCAGATTCTGTACTATACTGAGCTCTGAACCCAGATTGAAACTTGTCCAATATGTCATTATTCTTTAAGAAGGAGGAAAGCTGATGAAAAAATACCTTCTCCAATACCTTTGAAAGGAAAGGAAGTTTTGATATAGGCCAGTAATTGGCTAAAACCTGTGGATCAAGGGTAGGCTTTTTAAGTACAGGGTGTATCACTGCATGTTTAAAACAGGATGGAACATAACCATTAACAAGACTACTATTAATAATAAACTGAATATATGGACCAATGGTATCTAACACTTCCACAGTTAAAAATGTAGGAATAGGATCCTGAGAGCAAGAAGCAGGTTTCATAAGACAGATAATGTCCATTAGAAAAGAAATAGACACAGGCTCAAAACCAAATAACGTAACAGAATTGCAATAATCAGAGTGAACAATATTAGAGTGAATAATTTGGATCTTATTAATAAAAAACTCTAAAAAATCATTACAAATTAGAAGAGATGCACCAGGAAATGAAATTGTAACAGGATTTAAAACCCTATTAATAGTATTAAATACAATTTTAGGTCTACCAGCATTGCTAGAGATAAGATTAGAAAAATATAATGACCTAGCATTCTTAACAAATTTCTGATAAGTAACTAAACAATTTCTTTCTTTCTTTCTTTTTCTCCAGTAATCACATTGTACTGGAAAGGAAATTGAAGTCAGAAAAGTAAAATAAAATAATTAAATAAAAAATAAAATAAAATAATAAAATAAAATAAAATAAAATAAAATAAAATAACATAAAATAAATACATGCTGGTCTGTTGTGTTTTATGGCTTCACTCTTCTATACATTTAGAACTTCACTTAATCAAGAGAAGATCAATAATATCAGGAAGGCGATTAGCACATCCCCAAGTTATGCAGAGGTCAGACAGATTCGACCGCAAAATCAAAAAGAAGATACTATGTCTTTGATATTTTTGATAAATTTGATAGCAACATTTTATAGTACAGCACCTTAAATCGTCGACCTGCTATCTTGACACACTTCCAACATATTTTTTTCAAAAGGGTGCTTAACTGTTTAGAAGCAGATCTCTTAGAAGTGGTGAACACCTCACTTCTTTCTGGGACGTTTCCAAAATCCCTGAAAACTGCAGTTGTTAAGCCCCTCTGAAAAAGAGCAATCTTGATAGCACCATATTGAGCAACTATAGACCAATATCAAATCTTCCTTTTATAGGCAAGATTATTGAAAAGGTTGTTTTTAATCAGCTGAACAAATACTTAAACTCAAATGGATACCTGGACAATTTTCAATCTGGTTTCCGACTGCATCACAGCACAGAGACAGCGCTCATTAAGATAATAAATTATATTCGCTTAAATTCAGATTCTGGCTAAATATCAGTGCTGGAGACTGGAAAACTGGGTCTGGCTTTCTGGGATAGTAATCAAATGGTTCAGGTCATACTTAGAAGGGAGAGGTTATTATGTGAGTATTGGAGAGCACACGTCTAAGTGGACGTGCATGACATGTCCCACAAGTCTCAATTCTTGCACCGCTCTTGTTTAGCCTGTATATGCTCCCACTAAGTCAAATAATGAGAAGGAACCAAATTGCCTATCACAGCTATGCTGATGATACCCAGATTTACCAAGCCTTATCGCCAAATGACTACAGCCCCATTGACTCCCTCTGCCAATGCATTGATGAAATTAACACTTGGATGTGCCAGAACTTTCTTCAGTTAAACAAGGAAAAAACTGAAGTCATTGCATTTGGAAACAAAGATGAAGTTCTCAAGGTGAATGCATACCTTGACACTAGGGGTCTAACAACTAAAAATCAAGTCAGGAATCTTGGTGTGATTCTGGAGACAGACCTTATGCCGAGTTCACACTGCATGATTTTCAAACTTGTCAGTTCGCCGTTGTTTTCACACTGCGTAACTATCTGGGGTAATATTCAGTTGCTGCTGTGTTCACATTGCACGATGGATCGGTGGCAGGGGGGTTCACATTGCATGACTTCACAATAGGAAGCATCGCCGACAGCTCTGTCTGGTCCGCAAACTACGTTTCACAACAAAATACACGCGAGAAGTGATAAAGAAATAACGCGAGAACCCACGTGCGTCAGACCGGATTTCTCGAGCGAGACTGTATGTTTAGCATGCCAAATATTTCACGGGCGTCGGCGACGTGTCGGCGATTCCCTCAGATCGCATCTTTGATTATTCACACTGCGTGATTGTCACTCGCGTGAACGAGCACCGATTTGCCTCCGATTTCGGCCATTTGTCGGCGATATTGCAAAACCTGTCGGTGAGTGAAAAAGTCGGGCTAAAATCGTGCAGTATGAACTCGGCATTAGTTTCAGTAGTCATGTCAAAGCAGTAACTAAATCAGCATACTATCATCTAAAAAAACATTGCAAGAATTAGATGTTTTGTTTCCAGTCAAGACTTGGAGAAACTTGTTCATGCCTTTATCACCAGCAGGGTGGACTATTGTAATGGTCTCCTCACCGGCCTTCCCAAGAAGACCATTAGACAGCTGCAGCTCATCCAGAACGCTGCTGCCAGAATTCTGACTAGAACCAGAAAATCTGAGCATATCACACCAGTCCTCAGGTCCTTACACTGGCTTCCAGTTATATTTAGGATTGATTTTAAAGTACCTTTACTCGTTTATAAATCACTCAATGGCCTAGGACCTAAATACATAGCAGATATGTTCACTGAATATAAACCTAACAGACCGCTCAGATCATTAGGATCGAGTCAGTTAGAAATACCAAGGGTTCACACAAAACAAGGGGAGTCCGCTTTTAGTTATTATGCTGCCCACAGTTGGAATCAGCTTCCAGAAGAGATCAGATGTGCTAAAACATTAGTCACATTTAAATGCAGACTCAAAACTCATCTGTTTAGCTGTGCATTTATTGAATGAGCACTGTGCAATGTCCAAACTGATTGCACTATATTTTATGTATAATCATTTTCTATTCTTAACGTTTTTAAATTCATTTTAAACCTCTTAAATCAATTTTTAAATCATTTTCAACGTTTTTAAATTCCTTGTTTTATTGTTGTGATTATTTTTTATTATTATTTTCGTTTCTTTTATGTAAAGCACTTTGAATTACCATTGTGTATCAAATGTGCTATATAAATCAACTTGCCTTGCCTTGCCTTGCCTTCATCCACTTTTTATTTTCTTTACTTCGTGGTCCGCCATAGGGATCATATAGCTTTATATGTGAGGGGTTTATGCATTTTACTTTGTAGTGAATTTGATGTCTGATCAACAGAACGGGGGCCCAGAGCTCAGTATTAAATATGAATCAAAGTTTTACTGATAAAACTACAGATAAGAGAAGATGAACATTGAAATAATGATGGTTGGCCTATTGCTTTGTCCTTAAGTGTCCACTGCTCTTGGCCTTTACTGTTTTTGTTTGTTTGCTTCCACCACAACTAACTTCTGTAAAACTGCATTCATTAGCAATGTTTATTAGAGCCAGCCTTGCCTCAGGAGGACTTTAATATATTGTCTAAAGTATTTTTACACCTTTAATAGACATAGTTCAGCATTGCTTTTTATTTTTGCTCTTTGATATTTGCAAGACAACCCTCTTGAGCATTGCATTTCTGTATGCCATTGTGCGTGAGAGGATTGGAGTGCATTCAAGGTGTTGTTTAGTACAAACTCAACAGAGAAAGACACTAAATACTTTACTGTGTGAGAAGATTTTGCTTTTATTAACTCATATATTAACACGTATATGGACTCATACCACACCAACATCAATGATTACATAAACCTGGAAATAAACAATAAATGTTTTAGGATTTTGACTTAAAACTTAAAAATAGAAATATATTACATAACATGAAAAAATAAATATTCTTTACTACCATTTCTAAGTCACTACTCAGATAAGCAAATTTATGACAATGATCACGTGAACCTCTTTGTACAAAAGATCAGATTTTTCTATGTCTTTCAAATCTTCCTGGATAATATGATCATCATATCTTGCACAAATGTTTATATTTTATACAAGTTTTATCGTTTATATCAAGAATTTAGTTTAACAATTGATGGAAAGTTGAATAATTTACATGAATTTCAACTTGGTTTCAGACTTATAGATCCTACTATATGTGTTTGTGTGTGTTGCATGTATACAGTGTCTACAATTTATTTTTTATTCGTTGTGTACAGTGTCTTCCGGATGTGTAAGATATTGAATGACATAACTGGGCATGCATATAAATATATCATGTTTGCACAGCTGATTTCTACTAACAGGAATTGACTAGAGGTGGTTATATCATTTGAGCTTTGTGCGTACCAGTGAAAATGGTTTTCTGTGCACAGTATCACCAATCAGCACTGCAACATACGACAAAATATCTTAATTTATTAACAAAGTGATTAGTATATATAGGTTAAATGAAGGTCAGTTTAAGGCAAAGGGAATTTTGTATAACTTGGTTTGATGTGAATCCGTATATGTGTGAGTTAATATCATAATATTATATTAACTTTTGGACTCCACTCTAATGAGTCATTAAGTCAATAAAGACCAGGAAAGAAAGGAAGAGAAACAGACAACAGGAAGAAATGCAGAAAGGTGGAAATAAAAAATGTAGACATAAATAAAACTAAATTATTAATTGAACTTCTGGCGTGTGTGTTGAAAGCCTTGGAGGATGCTCCTATTCTTTCTGCTTTATATGTGGCTGAGTAAAATGGAAATGTTCTCATTAGAGACAGAGAGAGGAAGTTAAGACCTTGTTTCTGCAGTCCTTCTCATAATTAGGCAGCAGATGCATAATTAATCTGGCCATTAATAACTGTTCATCTGGCTGGCCCCAGTGCTAGGTTTGATTGACAGCCAAAGGGCTGTGACTTAAGGTTAGGAAAGGTCCACTGGTCTTTGATGGAATGCAAAATCAGGCTTCAAACAGAGCTAGGCTCACTTCCTGTTTAATGAGGTCTTAAAACATGCTGTCATACTCGGAAAGTCACTGTTACACACACACATTTATTCAACGAGACCCTGCAGGTCGTACCCATAATGCAGTGCAGAAGTCCTGACGTTTTAGCCCCTGGTAGTCAGCCAGGCTGAACCACAGGTTCTATTTACCGAAGAATTAAATGCCCTATTTTGTCTCTCCCTTCTTCCCTCTTTCTTGTGTAACACCTCTCAGTCATCGCTTTGACCCTCACCTCATGCTGACCCAAAGCCCTCCTGCAAATCCAGCTTTTATTTTTTATTTGTCTCGCTTGCATAACCCATTTTTCCTAGAAACTTTAGTTTAATCAAACTTAATCTTAAATTCATCTCTCACATCTTATTATTTAAGAAAGCTATTTGCTGAGGACAGGGGGCCTGATAGATGAACACACTCAACCAAATATATATCTGAAACTTTTTCCATTAATGATTTGGAAAACTTAGATTGGCTTTAAATTGCATAACGCTTGGTTTCGGAGTTTGAATACTGTCATTGTCAACGTTAGAAGAGAGAGAGTTTCTCTACCTCCTCAATTAAGTTCCTCAACTCAAATGAAGCCTGGACTCGCCTGAACCATCTATCATACGTTTCTCATCTATAACAGTGACATCCATCAAACACTGAGGAATGTGCCAGCTCCAATAAACCTCACTTAATTTTGTTTCACTCTGTTCGTAGCCTCAAGTGTGTATGGAATTACTTTGTTAAATTACTGAGCCAGAGTTATTTTAGCTGGACAGTTCACAAGGAAAATATTAAAAGAAGGGCCAAGTGTGTAATCTGTAAGGAGTTCTTATTAAAAGTGAAATGTAAAACTCTGTTCCTGGTACCTGTCCGTGTCTTTCTGGCATTTTTTAAGGGATTTCTTTTTCTGTGATGTACGACACTGTAAAATACTACCGGTCTCATATTTTCTCCCCTTAAAAGTGGTCCAAATGTACCATGTACCAAATACGAAGAAAATGCATGCCAATTTTTTGACTTTTTACTCAGATGGTTATATTGTTATTAATTTAATATAGCATTTTTACTAGTGTTGTCAGACTTCTGGATCAAATTGTGTGTTCATTGTAAAACAATTTTGATTTGGATGAAAGTGATTTTTAGAAAAGAAAACAGTTGTTATAGGCCACTATTTAACTATTTCAGGTTATGCAAACCGGAAAAAATTTAATAGTGACCTACAACAGCTGTCTGCACTTTATAGATATCTTAAAAAAATATTGTATAACACATGTAATAAATGTGTTAAACATCACAATAAAATGTGACATTGAAATGCATGGCATTGTTGGAAATTAAATGTTAAATTCAATTGCATGTATTTATGGCCTATATTAAATAATTGCTTATTTTTTTGTATTCTCATGACGGCAACCGTCAAATCTAGCACGTCACAATACATTCACAGTCCACAGTTCATCGCTGTACAGCAGTGGAGTCTAGAGTAATATGGAGAAGGACTGTACAGTATGTTAAAAGAATAATGTCTGCAGATGTTAGATTTAGGATATGTGCTAATTTGAGATATGTAGAAATGTTTTCTGTGACCTGGTATGGGTCAAATCTAAAAAATCTGTGTTTTTTCTTAGTAGTTAGTGCTGTCCACTTGTGAACAGATCACCCAGATGAGTATTAATATGAGGTCTGAGGAATGTTTGCATGTACTGGATCATAATGACTTCTGCTTAACGTTTTAGTCTTTTTAAGTAATGAGTAATGAGTTTTATGTGCATGTGTTTGGCTGAAGTTTTTTTTTTTTTTTTTACGCCTCTTTGCCAGTCTTCAGTATCTCCACTTCTACTTTTCAGTCCTCTCATTAAAATGCCACTGGATTCCTCCATTACTATTTTACAGAATGCTTATGCGGCACAGCGCTTGGTCTCATTTCTTTCATGTTGTCTCAAAATAGAGTTCTATTCATTACACATACTCACAGATATCTCTCAAACATTTGCATTTCAAACTGAATAATTTTACATGCTTGTGCAGCACATTTTGTTGGCCGTTTTGTTGTTCTGGCACATTTTGAGTGTGCTGCCTGTGATAAGAGTTCACAGACTTGTTGAGTTCATTATGGTGGGAAAGTTCTGGCTTTGTTCTTGCAATGTAAGGATTATGTGCAATGCAGTACTCTATGTGTTATTTGCACTGTATGTATTGTTTGTGTGTGTGTACTTCATATACATATCTTACACACAAATAGGATCAATAGAGTAGATTATCGAAGTCCTTGACAGGCAAGGAAACAAAATGACAGTGAGTAAAGTTTGTATGCGTGTGTCTACAGGGAAATGTGTATGCTTTACTAATGCTTTTTCTGTTTATTAAGCACTGGTGTTTGGAGCTCTGTCAGACTTTAGGCAACACCAATCATTCTCTGGTGTTAGAAGGTAAATAACTGTAATTTGCCTTCTGTCTTCTCTGACAGCTGTGAGAGTTGTTTGTTGTCTATTCTAATGGTTAGGTTCATCATCATTTCCTGGACCAGTGACTCTAATTACTAACGGTGACAGACTTAAATGTGAATTATTTGTTAAAATACGTTCTCTAACTTTCTCAACTTTGAGTTAGTCATTCATAAGTTGATTTCACAGAACAATGCAAACAATGTCGCTCTGAGGTACTGCTAACAATTTGTTTGAGCGGCTCAACATGGCTGTGTTCAGGGGCGGACTGGCCATCTGGACGTTCTGGAGAAGTCCAGAACGACCGTCCATCCAATGGCCGTCAGCCTGGCTGGTTCATCATCAAAGAAAACGTGTCAGATTAAGTGATGTTGACGGCCGACAAAAGGGGGCGCTAATGCAATCTATTTTTGCTTATAAGAAACCAAAAGTGACGAGAAGGAGAGTGGGCTTGTGATGGTAAGCAAAAGACATGCAGATAAAGGCGGTTTGGAGAAGCTAAAAGGAAAAAAAGCGAACAGTTACATCAGGTTCCCTTTCCCCGCCTCTCTCACTATACACAGCATGTAGCCTATAGCACTATAGTAAAATCCCAGGACAACCCTAGTCCGAGCGTCCACTGCTATTTATCACTCCGCATTGTCTGGCGTGAATATTCCATTCATTCATAAAGTGACAGCAGCGATTCTACAACGGGTTACATTTGAGGGCTATTGAGTTAGAAAATGTAGTAAATGAAGTAGCCTATAAGGTGATTAATCTGATTAAAGGGGTCATATGAGGCGATTTCAAGTTTTCCTTTCTCTTTGGAGTGTTACAAGCGGTTTGTGAATAGATAAGATCCCTAAAGTTGCAAAGACTAAAGTCTCAAACCCAAAGAGAAATTCTTTATAAAAATTAAGACTGGTCCACGCCCTCCTAAAACGGCTCATTTAAACACGCCCCCACATGTCTACTTCACTGTGTGGGAAGATTTGCATAACGCC
>NW_015536800.1:2476220-2496077 GCF_001515605.1 Sinocyclocheilus anshuiensis | reverse complement strand
CTGACTGATATTAAGAGTGTACTTTCAGATATTTAAAAAGCTGTACCATTTTACAAACATTATATATGTTTGTAAAATGGCATAACATATATATATATATAGTATAGTATTTCAGTCTGGCGAGTAAACAAAAAATATACTAGCCAATGGCGATTCATTTGCCAAGGTGTCCGTAGAGGGTTGCACACACACAGACATATGAATACTCAAATTGAAGAATTCTGTTGTTTAACATTTCTGTCACACGCTTGAGGTATTCGGCCAATCACAATGCGCTGGATAGCTGGCCAATCAGAACACACCTCTTTTTTCAGACCAATGAGCTTTGTAAAAATCGACGCGTTTCTGGAAGGCAGGGCATAGAGGAGAAACAATAATGCACAGTATGTGGATGCTCTTTCACATAATTTGTAATGGTTTTACTGGTTATAATGAAAATTGTATTGGTTTTAATGGAAACTGTAATGGCACCTGTTGGTTTCTACTGGTAATTGGTCACCTTCTATTCATGGCTTTTGTTAAATCCACTAAATCCTAATGTAATATGTCACAAAACACACTACAGGAAAGCATTATTTAATGGTTTTAATGGTTAAAATTTGATGGTTTGTAATGGTATTTGTAGTGGAAATCATTCGAATTTCTGTGATGGTTTCTATTGTTTTTGTCAGCAGGGTCACCATGGGTTTTGTGATGTTATTTGCCATAAATGCGATAGGATTGCTGTAATATTGTGAGATAGTAGCTACTGTTTGTAGTTGTGGTGGGCCTATTTGGGAGAAAATCCAGGGCTGTTTTTTACTCCCAGTCCGTCCCTGGCTGTGTTTCCTTTCAAGTTGCAAATTGAATTTATATTAAAAGTCAGTATTGTGAAAACAATTAGGCTAGTGAATAGCGTTTCCATCCCATGTAGTCAAAAGAACAAAATTGTATCTGACACTGTGGCTTTTATTAAATGTAATAAACGCAGACAAAACCCTCTGACAAACGTAATATTTGCTAGCTACTGGCCACAGATGCCTTTTGACTAAGAGTGGCAGCGTATCGGACAGTTCTGATTATAGCAGCCAAACATTTTCATGACGGCCTTTTTACGCATTTCAGAATGATCAGAACAACATGTTTTCTTTCCTTATCTGAGCTAATTATTCAGTCACAAGCCCAAATCACTTTTTTTGTGCACATCTAGGAATTTATTAAGCATATGTCTACCCGAATGAAAATAAATAAATAAATAAATAAATAAATAACGATCTCAAGTGAGCATATACATTTTTATGTGCACTTATATATGGAAATGTAACTTAATTATAAAATAAATAATTTCAGGTGGTGATAGTTATTACTTTTTAAATTGTAAATCCAACTCGCAAAATAGTTTCATTTTCTCGTTAAATCTGGTAACACATACCAGGAATGTGTATTAATACAGTAAATAGGCTCAGCTTTAATTCCCTGTTGCCTTTAAGGTTTCCCCATTTTCTATTAATTTTTCTGTTTGTACAGCTGTTTGAGGTAACTCTCTTTCAATTATTTAGCATCTCGTTTACCTCGGAAGTTATTTCAGGACAGAACTGTGCATGGGAATGGTGTGTGTATGTGTGTGAGGGGGTGTTGTAGGAGTAGGAATTGAATCTAGGCCGTGTTTGACAGAACTCAACTCAAGGACAAGTGCTGTAACACATTAAAGAAGAGGGGAGAGGAGAGAACAAAAGGAGAGAGAAATAGTGGATTGGCATTGTTGTCTGAAATGGGGGAGTGAAGAGAGATGAATACAGGAAGTGCTTAAAAAAGGGAGAGATGTCCAAAGGAATATTTTAATGCTCAGACCTTTTATAGCTCAGGTGACTTGACAGAGTTTTTCAATTTACTTTATTCAAGTCCCAACTTTCTCGGCTGTATATCCATTTTATCAGTTTATACATTCAATATGTATCATACCCATGACCTTGGTGTTGCGAATGGTATACTCTGGTGTTTGAGCTGCAGAAACACCACAGTTGTTGACTGATGAGTGTATCTGTGGCTGTTGATCTAGGCCTGCAAACTGCACAAAAATGTGGGCATAAAATTGTAGTTATGTTAGTTATTTAGGTAAGTGTGAGTACTTGTGTTTTTGTTTCTTAGTGGCGTACAATAGCTTTTCATGAAAGCATGACTGGATAAAGAGTGTGTAATTACCGTGGAACTCAGACGGTGGGGTGATGTGGGGTGCTGAGTGCAGGCACGCTGTTGTGAAAATAACACTGGTTGTGACCTTTTCTGCAGTGGGCCGCCACAACAAGCTGCCACACTATCACAGAGGGTACTAAACACGGTTTCACTGAGACCTACTCACAGCTTCTTTTACCAGAATTTTTTATGTGTTTGTTAGTTCTATCACAAAGTTTTTTTTTTGTGTTTGTTGCTTATTTGTGCATCCTACATATAATTTTTTTAAGCAATACATCAGTAGGGTTTGTGGCAATCAATAAAATCTTTAAAAAAAAAAAGTGTCTGTATGTTTTATGTACTTCAAGTTATAAAAGTAAAAAAGAAAAAAAACTGCACATGTAGGAAATATAATATTATTGAAATAAAATGAAAGTACAGTTTTTAAACATATACTTAAGGTCAAGGGTAATAAGATCAAATTAAACGTTTATTTTAAAATACAATTTAAATAATTGTTTAAATATTTTTGTGCTATACAGAAGTGCACTTTTTTATGATCTAAAGTTATATACAATCCATGGATCCATACAAGCCAGTGCGTGGTTACAAAACAATGAAGAAGCAGCCAAGCAGCACAGTGGAATACAAAAACATGTTATTGTCTGAACGGCCCCTAGCAGGTATAATTTTGTTTGAAATTTAATGGAATTTCTCTTCTATTCACTTGAGCACTTTACATATGAGGTCTTAGACTTATATTCTCAGCTGCACACTTTCTTGTAACTCACTTTGACTTGAGTGCATTAGAACAGAATTTAAATTTCAAATGTAAATGTTAACAGATTGATTGTCTAAAGTTTAATTATATGTAAAATACGAGGATCTGTAGATCCTTGAGAATAATATCAAACCATAGACAATAAAATGTGTCTCAGACAATGAGGTCCATCCCTGGGTGTTAGCTATTCTATAGCAAGGGAGGGTTGAGATGGACCTCTGTTTGTGTGTGTGAGTGAGTGTCTATGCATGAGGATATACCCTCAGAGAGTATGTGTGAACGTGTATTCGAAATGCATCAAGCATTCTCACAAATTTTTTCCATAGTAACGCTGACCTCTGCCTTGTTTTGCTCTGTTTTGGATTCCCTCTTTGTCTCTTTCTTTTACATTTCTCTGAATTTGCTTGGTTCATTGCATTATTGTTAACTTGCATTATTGCTCATCAAACTGGATTTTTCCAGGTTCCCAGGACACTTTCCTGGTAAATCATCCTAAAAATGTCTTAATTATTGTATTAAGCTGAGATGTAGATTAAATAAATAAATTATTTTTATTCTACTCTGGTGGCATATCAGTAACTTGTTTTGCTTTTAGCCACCCAGACACGTTGTCAAATGCTCTCCTAGTATCTAGTATCTTGTAATGTGTTTGGGTTTTGGTTCATGTTCATGTTTTCATGTCTTTTATGGACTGATTCGTTACAGAATACACAACCTCCAAAATGAACCCAGCAGTTGTTTGTCTCCTCCGCCTTCGTCAAGGTGATCAGGCTATTGAGGACTATGTTATTGAGTTTCTTGAACTATCTAACCATGTGGATTTTAATGACGTGGCGCACAAAGACATTTTTCATCATGGATTAAACGAGCCCATTTGCTACCAGCTTCCTGGGGGAAAGGTTCACTGGTCCCTTGACGAGTATATAGACCTTGCTCTGCAGTTGAGTGGATCTGCTTTCACTGTGGGTGTCGTGGAGAAGGAACACGGCACTAAAGCAGAGCCAGAGTCTGCTTACGTCACGTCTGCTACACCAAAGCCTGCTAACGTCTTGTCTGCCAAGCCAGAGCCTGCTAATGCCATGTCTGCTACTCCAGGACCTGCTCAAATCATGCTGGCCAAGTCAAAGTTTACTAATGTCATGTCTACAAAGTCAAAGCCTGATCACATCATGTCTGCCAAGCCAGAGTCTGGTCAAGTCTGTTCACGTCAAGTCAAGTCTGTTCACGTCATGTCAAGTCTGTTCACGTCATGTCAAGTCTGTTCACGTCATGTCAAGTCTGTTCACGTCATGTCAAGTCTGTTCACGTCATGTCAAGTCTGTTCACGTCATGTCAAGTCTGTTCACGTCATGTCAAGTCTGTTCACGTCATGTCAAGTCTGTTCACGTCATGTCAAGTCTGTTCACGTCATGTCAAGTCTGTTCACGTCATGTCATGTCAAGTCTGTTCATGCCTCGTCATGTCAAGTCTGTTCATGCCTCGTCAAGTCTCTGATTATTGTTTGGATGTTTGGATCACACTTTAAATAAAACTGCACTTGGGTTCTCACTACGCTCTCCTTCAGTGGATGATTCGTTACATATCTATCTGCATTCATTCCAACATCCAATATTTACCTCACCGTCTGACCACACATTACTCCAATTTTGCTGTTTTATATCTATAATAAAAAGCTGACAGCTCAAGTATTAGTAATTGACAGCAAAGCATAACCTGTAACATAACCACACTGATATGACAAATGTCTAGTTGTCCACTGAGAATCAGGTTACTGAATCTGCTCTCAAATCCAAACTCACACTTTTCCAGTAGTCATACATAACCAAACGGTTAGTAAACAACTACAGTAGCACTTAGAACAGGACTGACGGCCATTGTTTGCTGCTGTGTGAATATTCTGGCTGTGCACAAAGGCTATTTCTAAAAAAAAAAATGAGGGTCAATTCCGACTTTGCTATGACAATCTGGCGCTTCTGAATCAGCGATTGTAAGTATGTTTTGTTATTAGTTTAAGTATTTGCTATTGACTGTTCAAATGCGGAGTTTTGCGCAGCGCAGAGTAATGCGTCGTGTGTGTGTGAGGGGAACAGGGTCACATCACAGGAGAGTGAACTGCCTGTCAGAAATCATAGCACGTCAGCTGTCTTAACCGTGGCTTGTGTACTGCATCATCACTGTGTTTGTCACGCGACTCTGTTGCCCTTTCGGGCTTGAACTGGTGGTAAAACTAACGACATTATTAACGGTCTTGATATTTACTTTGAAAGCTGAAGCTCGCGATTATGGTAAGGGGCGTTACATTTCCTACGCGTGCTTGTGGTGTTCGGCCAATCACAATGCACTGGGTCAGCTGGCCAATCAGAGCAGACTGAGCTTTTTTAACATTAAAGCATGTCAACATATTCTGTTACACCAAATACACAAAATTATGATCTTTAAAATAGCATCATATGACCCCTTTAACACAGAACATACCGCAACATAATAACATATTTTATGAAAAGCTAACTTTGGCAAATGACTAACAAAACAGATAAATAATAGGTTAGACTTACAGCTTCGTTAGCATAGCCACTAGCCAGTGACGTACACTGCATCAAACACCGATGAGTCAGCTACAAGTATAAGAACCCCGCAAAATGTCTGTAGATAAAACATTAAAAAATGCATTCAGACATTGTGTGACCGTGTTATAAGTGGAAAAATTGATGACAGACCGTGTAAATAATGAATGTTGTGTGTAATGGCCGACAGACGATAGTTCGACAGACACTTATTCTAATGTTAGAGCATTCATTTTAAATAATTTAACGGTACGTCGTCAATTATTCTTTAGCTAAATCCAATATAACTTTTTTGACTACTTAACATAAAAATAACCCAGCATTTTTCCAGAATGACTCAGCACGTTTAAAAATAATGAAAATAACTCAATAAAATGACCCAGCAGGCTGAACCCAGCATTTGAGTTAAAAAAAATAACAATAATAACCCAGCATTTTTTAGAGTGTACCATTTCCTGTTTATAGTAGCAAAAAACAACAAACAGCTTCTGCAACCTGGGGTGCTTTCACATGAAAACATATAACATATGGTAACAGTATCCTTTGATATTAAAGTCCAACAAAACCAATAAACTTGGGGTTAAGTAATTTGCTCAAGGGCACAGGTGAGATACAGCAGAAATATTTCTTCAGGTTCTGGATGACCACGATTTGAACCTTAAACAGTGTCATTAAATCCCAGTTGCGTCTGTATTCATTACCTATACTCGTGACCAAGCCTGGATGTTGTCACGCCCCTGGACTGTCTGTGTGTGTTTTCCTCCCCATGTGCTCCCCGTGACCCAGTTTCTCCCTTGTGTGATTGCTTCATTTGATTCACCCATGTTCGTTAATTATCCCTCGTTAAGTTTAGTATTTATAGTGTAGTCTGCCCCATGTTTCCTTGTCGGGTCTTGAACATTGTGATGTGCTACGTGTGTCTACAGCCAGCTCTGTGCAACCCTTGTTTTGGACTATTAAAGACTGTTGTTTGTGATATTCCCTCATCTCCACGTTCCTCGCTCCTCACAGTAGGCATTCGTGACAGATGTAATCTGTAGAATATAAGCCTATGTACTGTATAATGTGTGCGTGTGTGTGTCTTATCTTGCCCAGAGCACCAACTGAGCCAAGATAACTGCCGATCTGAAGGTATCTTATCAACAAATCTGGAAATCATTTTGTGAAAGCAGTTTGTCCGACCACCAAGATCACATTGCCCCACCTTGAAAATCCCATTTTAACCCCGACTGCCACTATATACACAAACACATGAGAATTCACATGTGAAAAAGGACTCTTATTTGAACAAAAACATAAAATTGAATACAGTGCACAAGCGTGTGTTTATATTTGTGTTTGTATATAAAAGTGTGGGTATATGTGTGTTTGTGCATTACACAATGAAAGCTGTGGCTGTATCAGGGCATCAGGAGATTGTATGACTATAGGGCAGAAGGTTAATAGGATTGCTTTTTTTGCTTCTGAAGATCATCCGCAAGGCTGTGTTTGAAGGCCTTGCTCTGTCCGCTTCATTCAGGACAATCAATATACACTCCTGAATGAAACTCCACTCCCACACAGTCCTAGTGATATCTAGTCTTTCATAAACCATTACAGGAAATGCTAAAACACATATTTTCCTCTGTTATTGTTCTGTTTTTATATCACCTAAGAATGAAGCCAGGTTTGTGCATGTGGGTGTGTGAGGCTGTTGTGTTTTGGAGTTGATAAAGAACGTAGTCATGCAGAGGATGGAACAGCAAGGCAGTGGGGCATCAGATTAACGCAGGAAGCAATTACAATACTGTGTGTGCGCATGTAACTAAATAGCGGCTTAGTATTATATAGGTTGCATCTTAATCCCACGCATACTGAATTTTTTCATACAAGACATCCGTGGCCGATACCCGATATCGGTGAAAAATGAGCCTGGTATAGTTGATTAATATCTCTGACCAGGAAAATAAATGGCATGGAGACATTATGCAGTTTCCTGTGTTACAGCTTGATACTTCACAAACCTTATTTACTGGCACTGGTCATGCCATAAATAAAATAACTCATTCCTTGCAGTGAACCATCTTTGCTGAAAATGCTAAAAGCTGGAAAGCGGTTTGTGTTTGAACTCATATTCTTCTGAGAGTGAAGGTTGTCTTGGATGCAGATGAGGGCTGTTCTCTCTGTTCTTATTTCTTTCTAATTACTATAAAAATACATCCTATCTCACCAGCCGTTCTCTTTCCGCTCACTCTAAAATTACTTCTAGCAGTAGCGCCTTGAATTTTCTTCTGTGGTGTAAGTATGCCATTTATGTGCAAACTTTTAATAACATTTAATTACAGTTACTACTACTGGCCAGCAGCTCACTCTATAAATCAAACACTCATATTCATTTCTACAGGTGTCCTTGTCTGACAGACACGAAGCAATTTATATCTAGCCACCAGAGTTAATGGTTATATTATCACCTCAGCCCCTGTGAATATTGCCAATGTGCTCAATTACATTATATAAAAAACATATTATACGCATTTGATTAACAAGATTGATACAGGTTGTCTGGTTTGTTTTATTGGGTATTCTATTATAATACAGCACTATGTATTGAAAAAGGCACTTTATAAGAAAAATGCACTCAAGGAAAGCAAATTCTGTGTGGTTTACTTTTTTCTTTTTGACATTCCGATTTTAGCCCTAGAGGTATTTTACTATCATTTTGAAAACTATATTGACTCAAAAGTCTATGTTTGTTTTGAAAATAATGCTTATTATGTATGTTGAATTAAACGCATGCTATGGCAGTAGTTATAAGACAATATTAAACATGTCGGTATTGGTCCATATCAGTGTTATCGTCATAAACTAAAACTAAAACAATTAAAAACATTTCTTTGTTCTTTGAAATTATAAATATTAGATAAAAAATACTTAAACTAAACAAGCCATATAATAGAAAGAAGTTTAAGTTGAAGTACTAAAAGTACTAACTAAAACTAAAACTGAAATAAAAAGAAATGTTTTGATATTATATTTTGATATAATATTTTGAAATATTTAAAAAATAAAAATTATAGACAAGAAAAAAAAAATCAAAAATTAACCAAAAAAGACAATAAAAACTAAAATAAGTATAGAATACTAAATAATACTGGATATTAAATTGTACATGTTAATTTCTACCTTTTTTAAATTTAAATTTGACTTCAAATCTTTTTATTGTTTTTTTTGTGTGACAATACACAAAATGTTGAAATAATAAATGTTGAAATAATTTCTTTACATGGAATTCGAATGGTATGACGATTAGAGATTAGACTGCACAGAAATTGAAATCTACACACTAATACACACGTAGTCACGCAATGCTGATGTTGTTAACATTAACAATTTGAGAAAAAAGTATAGCAATAATAATTTGCATGGTTTAATGTTAATCACCATTTGGTAGTGCGATTTATTGTGATGCTTTTTACCTCAGGTGGTCAGAACAAACGTGGCAAACATGTTACTTGTTCAGATGACAATATCCGGTGAAAATTCTTATTTGGGTCATATATTCCAAGAAGTAGGCTAGAATCTATGATTCCTAAGTACAGGATCCACATCGGTGTGGTGACTGACAGCCACACATTCACCTCAAAGCATTAGATTAATCTGCGCTGGAGCCGGGCAGGAGCACAACCCATGTAATGAAGATAATTCTAACTGCATTTGCAAGTTTTCAAACAGAGATGGTGACAAAGAGGCAAAACTTATGGACTGCAGCTTTAATGAAAGGTGCTGAAATGCTGTTTTGGATCATCCTGGCCAATTGTAACTTCTTCTTGAATATACACTCTAATCTCACTGATAATCTGACATGGAGATCAATATGAGCTCCCCAGAGATTATTACACACGTAATAATATAAATGAGATGAGAACAATCTAGACAAATATTGATTAGCGAGTACATCTTCTTGAGCCTTTAATGAATTTATGGCAATAAAGCTGAGTCCTGTTAATCTACAAATTAACAGGAATGGCTAAACTTCCAGTCTTCAGGAGCTTCTTAAGATACATTATCCAAGCTGTCTTAAAGAAATTTTGAAAATGTCTCAAACACATTCTTTTCATTTATCTTGTCTCTGTCTGGCTCTCTCATCACAGACCTTGTGACTGATCACTGTGGGTTTCTGTAGCAGGTGCAGCCGAAACCTTGCAGAGACCTTGATAACATCTCCACCTGGTGAGGAATCGTTCATCAGAGATTGTGTGGGCGGAGGGAATGTTTAAGGTACAAAGAGCTCAAACTGTGTGAGTAAATGAGTGTTATTATAAAGCACACTGTCTCTTGAATGGAAAAATATAAAGAAGGAAAGACAGACGGAAAAGAGATGTAGCTGTGGGCATGTCTTTTTGACTCTGTAAAATGACAGATGAAAATATGCATTCCTTTCTCATGGTGCAATTGCACGACAGGCTTCATACAAGTCAACAAGTGAAAGGGAGGAAGAGAGACTGAGAAGCTGATGCCCTTAATCCACTTTGCATGCCTGCGCTGTCGTTTTGCTCAGAAAAGCTGTGTTAGCCTAATGAAGCACACACATTCACAGGACACGTCTACTGGCATGGAAAGTGCCGCTCAATACCAACCAAAATGCTTTCTTCATCATGGTCTGTGATTTATTTTAAAAGCCAATAAAGTCATCATATGCAGTGTCACCAAAAGGGTTTTGGACACATATTTTGAGCATATACAGATGTCTTTGCATTATATATACAAATATTAAACTATTACCTTTAACTTCAAGAAAATACAGCGTGAACACAGCACGTAACGCTATATAACAATATTGAGGAGAACTTGAAGCCATTAAAAAGTGCTACTAGTGGCAACTAGTGGAATTGCAAAAATAAAGCATATTTTCAAACAACATTTGCAACTGTGATTATTCTTACAATATCTTACTATTTTATCTGGGCCTTGATGATAGCTGGGCCTTGATGTTAACATGTTTGGCAAAAAAAATAATAATAATATATATATATGAGCTTAGCTTACCTGTTGAGAAGAAACTCCTCGCGTTTGGATTGAAGTCTCAATTGAAACCCAAACATTCCATCAAACTATTCCATTTTGTAAAAACATTGCCATTGTTTACCCTTGTTTTAAGTTGTTTCTGTCTCTGTGTATTTTGGCGAGTCTTTGAATTTTGGCTTGCACTTCTGTAAACAAATCTGAATGTCTTTTCCTTACACATCAGCTATACTGGCTAAACACCCTCTGGCTCAGCTATTGGTTGAGCTGGACAGAGATTGACAGAGCTGAGCGAACCACTCTAAATGTTTTGATGGTGACTGAGAGGCTCAGTGTTTACACTTTTGGGGTAGATACACCAATGAATGGCATACTTAGTCAATGAACAATAAAATAAGTGAATGTAATATTTTATTTTACAAACTTCACCTTTAAATTCATTGACATAAATGGAAGTTAGTTCTGAGAAAAGGTCTGGCTTCCTTTGTGGATGCCTTTGATATTCTTTATCTAACACAATGACATTTATGTATTTTATGTGGGACTTAATTAACTGTCCAGGTACTTTTTTCACGATTACAGCTGGAAAAAAAAAGTGAACGTTATTTCTGGATACCCAAAATATATGTAGCTCATGATCACTATGAATTTCAGTTGTGTGAAAAGAAAAATGTGATGTGTAAAAGGAAATGTGATGTGTAAAAATGAATGAATGAATGAATGTTAATTACTTGTAAAAACGTGTACATTTTTCAAGCTGTAATTTCAAATAAAAAGTTTGTGTGTGTATATAACAAATGTGTTTATTTTCTAAAAACCCACAAGGCCAAATGTCTTAGTTGCAAAAACACCCAGGTTTGTTTGAAAATTCAGGTTAGTGAGAATTCTGGGTATTTCCACAGGCATGCTTTCCTGTCAGAGCAACACAGAAGATGAATTAAACAAAAGAGGCAGCAAAAAGCAAGCTGATTTATTAAGCTGCTTGCTAGACATCCAAAATATTGATAATGACCTGAGCAAAACCTGTTCCAGCCCCAAGTCTACAGACCAGCAGGAGAAGTTTAAAAAAGTGTGTGTGTGTGTGCTGGTATATATGGTTTATGAGGACACATACTACAACGTAAACATGGTATATGAGGACACTTCCTGTGTCCCCGTAAAACAAAAGGCTTAAAAAAAACATACAAAACGGCATTTTATGAAATACAAAAATTGCCAGTAGTTTTCTGTAAGGGGTAGGTTTAGGTGTAGGGTTGGTGTAGGGCGATAGAAAATACAGTTTGTACAGTATAAAAACCATTATGCCTATGGGGAGTCCCCGTAAACCACAAATGCAAGTATGTGTGTGTGTGTGTGTGTGTGTGTGTGTGTGTGAGAGAGAGAGAGAGAGAGAGAGAGAAAAGGAAGAAAGATTGTTGATAGGGTCGAACAGGTTGGCATACGAAGTCTGCTACAGTAATTATTCTCCACACCTAAAATACCAAAAACTGCAGTGATAAAAAGGTAAAATATGCTCTTTTGTAGGACAGTATGTGCATACGAGTAAATGATGAGCATTTAACTGTTCCAGAGATTATTAGCTGCCATCAAACGTGTAAGATGGCATCATGCTGTGCATGTGAAGCGACTAATGTAGACTACAGTACACGTATGCTAAATTACTATTCACATCATGTGTGTCAACATGCATGAAGAAAGCATCAAGGTGTAAATGGCTGGATTAATGTGCATGTACATGCACATGCATATTTGTAGTTCAGAGATCTGGAAGCACGCCTTAAGAGAGTGGCGTGTGTGTTTGCTTAATACCAAAATGACACCACGTCATCATGAGGGTTTGAGGTCATACATGTGCAGATTGTTGTTGAAGGCTGTACATCACATTCACAAATGTGTCCCAAGCACACGTGTCCTGATGGCTCAGGAGTGTTATTTGACCCCCATACGTATCAGGCCAGATTCAATGGGATAAAAGCAGAACAACTACATTTTCAATATGTATTACTGTGAACGTTTTTGGCCGGAAACAATTACTTAAAATGTAATCACAGGGACACAAGGATGATATTAGGGAACTCACAACAGGGGAAAAGGTTGTTTGATGAAAAAAGGGAAACAGGCATTGTGTTGGTTCATGTGTGTCACAGGATGAAAAAAGAAAGCACAGTTCCATAAAGGCACCCATTTCCTGCAGGAAAATTTAAAACCTCGATTCAAATTGAAGGTTGTCACAAAGCTTGTTAAATATTCTGTGATGGTGTGTCACTGAAGAACATGCATGATATGAAATGTGAAAATGATTAAAATCAAGTTGAATAACAATTTTTTTTTTTAATTTTCACAATATTTTAATTTTATTTTAACATTTATTTGTTAAATTGTTATGAATAAATTTCTAACTGAATCATCTAATTTTATTATTACATTTTGATGTACCTCCAATTGAATTAAATGCAAAAAGTATAAAGTAATTGCATTTAGGACACATAAAATGGGGTTTTCACAAATATTAGTCATGTTGCATCACCATGTTTTGCCAAAAATTTTTTACTAAAGAACTTTTTGAACATTGCATAATTAATGCAAATAATAATTAACATCAAATTATTATTAATTAAGCTGTTAATCACTGTATAACACCTGTTAAAATCATTTGTAAATTTTCAAAAAGTGCATAATCAGAAGAGTTTAATAACACTTGTAAGCATTTTAAGAATGATAATCATTATGTAGTGTTCAGTATGTTCATCAGTAAACGCACAATATCAAAAAACTCATATTTGTAGTTATTTGAAAATATATATGTAGCTATTAAAATAAAATATATGTAGCTATTTGAATATATATTTATAAGAGACAGAAGCAGAGAGTGTCTTTATATAGCCACTGGTGCTCATTGGATGTGATGGAGGTAAAAATCAAATTATGTAGACAAAATACTTCCAAGGCACCCACATGGTAAGATAAAAAGCCTTTAATGAACTGGGCTTAAATCATTACAACTAGTTAAAAGTAGATCTACGCGTTTCGGCAAAACAGCCTTCTTCATGACACACATCAATTGCTCAAACAGGTATTCTTAAACTAGTGTTAATTAATGAATCATCAAAGACAGCTGGTTAATATGTAGGTGTGGCTAAGACTAGCCTCTTAATACAAAGAGAGAAAGAAAAAAAGGGGGAAAAGAATAATAATAATAATAATAATAATGTGAAAAAAAAATAATAATGTGAGGAAGAAAAAATATATATATACATATAACAGTGTAGGTATAGAACTGTACATCATCAATAGTGCAGATTACAAAAATGGTAAAAAATCAATTTCTTCATTAACTCCTGGGACTTAGTCGCCCGGAGCGTATGAATCCAAAAATTATCTCGTTGTAGAAGCTGTTTCTGTCTGTTTCCACCTCTTATTGAACATGGGATAGATTCAATTCCAATCACTTTAAGGGAACTCTCAGTGACATGACCCACCTCGTTATAATGCCTCGCCATAGGATACAACATATTTTTCACACGAATAGCATATTTGTGTTCAGCCACTCTTAAACTCAATTTCCTCTCTGTTTGACCTACATAGTATGCAGCTATCTTCCTGCCCCTGAAAAGATAATGTGGCTTGGCTCTTTAGTAGGAAATTTTAGATGTGGGCGGTGTAAACATTGTGATAATATGGTAAGAAACAAATATTTTTACTGATGAGTCTTCTGGGAAAGTATGTCCAATTAAGTCTTTTATTAATTGCAATTCCTCGTATGTAGTCTATAGGCTAGAATGTGAGTGTGGATATTTTTATGTACAGCAGGTCAAACAAAGAGGAACTTGCGTTTAAGAGTGGCTGAACATGTTGTATCCTATGGCGAGGCATTATAATGAGGTCGGTCATGTCACGGAGAGTTCCCTTAAAGTGATTGGAATTTAATCTATCCCATGTTCAATAAGAGGTGGAAACAGACAGAAACAGCTTCTACAACGAGATACTTTTTGGATTCATAAGCTCCGGGCGACTAAGTCCCCAGGAGTTAATGAAGAAATTGATTTTTTACCATTTTTGTAATCTGCATATACCTACACTGTTATATGTATAATTGTTTTTTTCTTCCTCACATTGTTATTATTATTTTATTTTATTCACATTATTATTATTCTCTTTTTTTCCACATTATTATTATTATTATTATGTTATAGCATATAGTTCGATTAATGGCACACGTCATTACGTCACCACGTGACGCTATCCGACACCCCCTCTGGAATTTCACGTATAAACATATAGTTCGTCTTCGTGATGATGCCATGTACAGTTTTGGGTGTTTCATTTTTAATTTTATGAAAGCTTCAAGTGCAGTTAATTATTTGTACGTGCATACAGACGACGGCGGGTGTTGAAGCTCTTTTATTTGTCGTCAAACGTTTGAGCACTGCCGTGTGTGTATCCTGTCACAAAATGCGGCTAATCGTATTAAAATCGGAGTATTGTTGTCCATGTAAACGTACTCGCTGTCTGTGCAATCCTGCACAACCTGTGCATAGACCACAGATCCCTCAGGATGATAACAGTGATGCTGATGAGCACAACCACGATGACGGTGATGATGATGACATCAAAGTCATTCTTCAATGCTCTGAGGTGGACTGGTATACAGGCATTTCTAAACTAACATAGATTTTGGGTAAACTTTCTCACAATTAATTTATTTTACATAAATCTAATCAGAGTTGCTTAAACTGGTTAAACTTAAACTAAATGTTTTTAAAACATACTTAAGTGAAAGGTTTGTCATATTTTGTTGTAAATATTTATTATTTTGTGAACTGTTATTGCATTGTCCATTCATTATATTGGAATCCTTTTATTTTCTTCTTTCAAGCATTCTAAAAGAATTGTCTTTCACTAAACATAAATATAATTAACTATTGTGTTTTTGCCCCATGTGGTTACTTTTGTGAATTAAACTTTAGTTAAAGTAGGTTACCTTAACATTATAGCTGGATCAATGCTCCCCTCCAGTTCTGTAATACTTGTGACTGAATGCCCAAGGATGCTCTACAGCACTGATGCAATAGGAAAGCAGGGCCTTTGGTGCAGAGGCTCCGTCTGCGGCAAATCAATATTTTGGCCAATATATTAATATATTAAAACCATAGGGGATTCGTAATGATGACCATGAAGGTTATGATTAATGTCATGTTGTAGAAATGGACTGCACCAGGAGTGTCAAACTCAATTCCTGGAGGGCCAGAGCCCTGCAGAGTTTTGTTCCAACCCTGCTCCAACACGCGTACCATGTAGTTTTCAAACAAGCCTCAACGACTTGATTAGTTGGATCAGGTGTGTTTAGTTAGGGTTGAATCTAAACTCTGCAGGGCTCCGGCCCTCCAGGAATTGAGTTTGACACCCCTGGACTACACTGACAAATATAAAGGCAAAAATATTTATTTGCAATGTATTATTACAATTACACAATGTATTAAGCAATTACCTATGGCATGTTTTATTCAGCTTTTGCACTCACCTTAACTTAATAACCATTACTTTCATAAACACATGGGGGTCAGCCCAAACTATGTTGACAGTTACACCCTATTTAACAGTTGATTTATTTATTTTGTGGTCCTACAAAATGCACAATTATATGGTTTGCTTCATTGCATTATTTACCTTTAGCCTTGTTTTTCCTATTAGAAAACCCTATTAGAATCCATATTTAGATTGTGACTAACCAGTCAAGAACCACTGGCATACTGTATATTATATTAATTATCTTTCAAATGGTTGGGCCTGCACATTTCATGTTAATATTAATAAATTCCAACGTTTGATTTTAAGTAAACAAGGTGGGTAAAAGTACTGTTTGAATGGCACTTTGATCTAAGCAAAGACAGTCAAGAACCACTGCTTTAAAGGAAACAATTCGCCTGAGAGAGCACAGCTCATTTAGAGAAAGAAATGAAGGTGAGAAGAAATGGAACAATTAGAAACAAAGAGCTGACTGTACCTCGTTTTATTCCCTGATGCTTCCTTTGCTTCACTCCTATGTGATTGTCAATCAGTGGACCGTTCACCTCCTCTACAGATGTTTCCAGTCAGCAGCTCCCAGTAAGCGGCCAATTACTCTGGGCTTTTATCCAAGAATTTCAGGATTGAAGGACTATCTGCACTATGAACCAAGCCACTGAATCTCTAAATCACAGCAATTGTAATCACTAAACAATTTATCTGATTCATTAACAGACAGATAAATCAGCATAATATTCAGGCCATTTATTTAATGGTGTGTAATATTAATTTGCTTACATTTATTACTTTTTTTATCTTGCCAGTTTTCTTGTATGACTTTTTGTTACCTGGTATTTTGAATATTGCTGCCATTTTCCATGAACAGGCTACACTTACTTTATATATTTAATAATTTTCTCCTAAAATAACTTGCCTGATCTTGCTGAGAAAGCCGTGATGAAATTGCCTTCTGTCCTAGATAATACTGACTAACAGCAAACATATTTTTATCAAGCTTTTGAGTAACTTGTGAGATCTAAACAGATTAAATGCTTACGATTCTAAATGCTTTCCTTCTGACAATCTCCAGTTTTGCCGTCTGTCTTTGAGAGGTTATAGCTGCAGAGCTGATCGACTGTAAGCATGGATGAAAACCACTTTAAGAGGATAAAGTTATCCAAGAGCTTTCAGAATGAAGTGCCTTCTGTCAGAACTGTGAGGGGCATCTGCGTTTCAATCCCAATAAACAATTCAAAAGAAAGAGAGAACTGTTTAAGACCCACAAAAATCCTTTTTTTTTTTTTTTAGTATTGAGCCAAGATAAAAATTTGATTAAATAAATATTTGCATTGAATTAGCCTTTGTGCTCGTTAGTGTTCAACAAACTTAAACCTGAATCCATGTTCTTGCGGTTCCACTCTCATGGTTTTATGTGCATATAAATGAAAGCAAATAGAAAAGACATTCTAATGTGATTGCACCTTGATTCAGCAAAAAGAGAGAGCATGTGTGAGAGAAGTGTGTGAGAGAGAGATGGAGTGAAGGACACAGAAGTTGAACGCTCGCTGTCGTTTCTCATCCCATCAGTTAGTCTAAATGCAGTTCTTTGAAGGCTGGTGAGTTGTTACGCTCCCGCAGGAGGCTGCAAATGCAGCTCCAAAGCAGCCGGGTGTGAAACTCAGATCAGGTGCAACAAATTACACAGCTCTGAGGCTTAAAGAAATAGCTCACCCCAAAAAGACAATTTTGTAGTTAATTACTCATCACTTCAAACCCATATGCTTTCATGTACATCCACAACATGCTGCTGTAAGCATGTAAGAAATACTGCTGCTGCTGCTGCTGCACATATAACACATATGAATAACCCCCCACAAAACAGGAGACACGTTACACAAACAATACAAGCCAATATATGCATGCCGCTGAATTTAAGGATAAACTGCTGCATCAGTTGACATGCATGTATCCACACACATGAAGATGAACAGACCACGCAAATATACACAGCAATATGGATTAAAAGAGCATTCACTTATCTTAGATGTTGATTTAGGTTGCTCTGAAGTGTGCCGCAAAACTGCTACAGCAAACAAAAGTCAGATATTTGAATATTAAGCAGTAAGCTTATATATATATATATATATATTAGTGCTGGGCAACGATTAATTGCAATTAATCGCATCCAAAATATATATTTTTTTATATAATATATGTGTGTGTACTGTGTATATTTATTTTTTAAAGCGACATCATTCCATCCACTCTGGGCAGCGAGGGTTCTGAACTCAATGGCAAACTCAGCAGCGGGACGATTACCTTGTGTCAGATTGATGAGTTGTGTCGAAACGTCCTTTCCGCCGTGTGGATATTCAAACACCTCACGAAGTTGTTGAA
The DNA here is from genome assembly GCF_001515605.1 of Sinocyclocheilus anshuiensis. Lineage (NCBI taxonomy): Eukaryota > Metazoa > Chordata > Actinopteri > Cypriniformes > Cyprinidae > Sinocyclocheilus > Sinocyclocheilus anshuiensis. Next base: position 2,477,678 of record NW_015536800.1, on the reverse strand, counting down.
TGAAGTACGTCACTGAATTCCTCAGGCGTGAATCCGAGTCCCAAACGGCTGCAGCCCAGTCGACAGCTCTGCCCGTCAACAGTGTCATGATAAAAGCGCATCTTTTGCCCTCTGATTCGAATCTCTCTCCTTGATGATCAAGATAAACTTGTACTTGGCGAAGGAAGCCTTTGCATCGCTCAGCGGTACCGTCAAACTTGTCAGGAATAGCGAGGCTTACGGTCATAGGAGTGGTTGAAGGGAGAGATCGAATAGGAAGAATAACGCTTGGTAAGGCAGATAAACTGGCAATACTTTGCGATCAGCACATGGACTGGTCTCAGTTTATATGAGAGTCAAACAGGAAATGGAAGTAGAGGAAGCAGAGGGAGTGGAGCACGGTCAGTACTCGGGCGAGGGCTCCCTCTGCTGGCTTGGCGTTACAATGTGTGTGTATTTTTATATATACATAATAAATATACACAGTACACACACATATATTATGTACACAAAAACTTTTATTTTGGATGTGATTAATAGTGATTCATCGTTGCCCAGCACTAATATGTATTCTCAAAAATATACCAAAACATCTAAAAACCAAATTAAAGGTCATCAAGGGCTCTCTCAAAGGTAATCACATTTTGGCTCTCTGGTCTAAAGACTTTTGTACAACATGGTAACATTTTTAATTGGAGATTTTGTTAACATGTTAACATTTTATTTGGAGAACAATTAAAATGTATCTCTTTTTCATAAATCTATGAGGGGACACATTACGTAAAGTATTACTTGTGTTAAGGCACCAAAATAAATGGTCGATTCTTAGAAAGAAAGAAAGAAAGAAAGAAAGAAAGCAAACAAAAATAAACCATGTACAGTAGGAAACAATTGGAGGATACCACTTTTTAGTGTGTGTGTAGGCAGTTTTAGCACAAAGATATTGTTATTGTTTTATGTTCTTTTTAACCTCACTTGAAGACTCCCAAGTAAAGATATTTACATTTTTAGTTAAACCTCTAAGTCTTTTGAAATGGGGGAGAAAGTTTGAGTGTAGAGGTAAATATTCCTATATTTAGACTCAACTTTTGAGAGTCTGTGGGCACAAAAAAAAAAGTTCAAAGACGTCACATGATTGTTCAAACTTCAAGTGCTCATATTCATTTACTTTATCCCGTTAGGCTATTTTTATCAGCTGCTGCAATAATCTTTCAGTACATTTTCCTGTACGCTGTGTCTGAGACATCAGCTGTTCATCTGATATTCTTTGAGCCTCCTATAAGCTGATATAGTCATTTCTCAGGAGACAGTTTGGACTTAAACTGCTGACATGCTCGCACTGTGTGTCTGGCTTTCACTGTCTCCGTCCTCCTCTCGCCTCTGCTTCATTTTATCCCATCAGTCCGTTCATGCCCTCAAATAGAAGAGAGGGGAGAGAAAGTGGATCAGAGAGTGCTTATATGGAGATTAGCAGGCAGA
>NW_015536800.1:2453455-2475882 GCF_001515605.1 Sinocyclocheilus anshuiensis | reverse complement strand
GCAGAGAGAAAGAGAGAGAGAGAGAGAGAGAGAGAGAGAGAGAGATTTAACACGCCTTTATTTATAAATTACACTGTATAGACATACCTCAACCAATATTTAACTGTAACAAATCTTTTACATTTACAAAAAAAACGCATACATATATTTATTCTTTCAAATGCACATACGCATATATACCCACACAAAAACCATAAATAGTTTCACATAAATTAATCAAATTATTAAATAAAAAATGTTACAATCCTCATTTAAACATGTTTAACAGGCACAAAAACCCATCATTAATTTAATACCAGTTCATTATCATAATCCACTGTGCACAAAACATCAGTCAAAGCCCAAATTTCAATAAATCTGTCCAGGTTATTTGTCAGTTTAAAATATGCAAACTCTGCCTTGATTCTATTTGCTATAAGAGCCTTTAAAACCACCTCAGGACCTACTACCACCTCTCCTTTCAATTTCCTTTTCCGTGTTAACCATATTGCCATCTTTGCTCCTCCTATCACAAAATTGATTAACAAGATTTTTTTCCTTTCTGATGCAACATATTTTGGTCCAAAAATGAATAATTCATTATTAAAATGTACCCCCAAATCTCTAACCCACCCGTCTAAGATCTGAAACAACCCTCTTAACCTTAAACAATTTAAAAACAAATGATCTATTGACTCATCAGTACCACAAAAAGGGCATTCTTTCCCTCAATGTGGGGTCAATGTGTGCCACATGTCTGTTTGTAGCTACCGCCCAGTGGACAACCCTTTATTGGAGATCCACAGTGTGCTTCTCTATAGGAGGTTTGTACAGGGACCTCCAGCAGCCACTAGGGAATGAGTCTGGCCCGAACAAATCTGACCACTTTGTCTCTTTGCAATCTTTGAGTACGTTGTAGTGAGACACTTTCACACAAATATTATATAGTGCCTTTTTTGAAACGGTCTCAAAACCTTCCAGCACAGGAGTCCTGAAATTTAGAATAGAACTTATTTAGAATTAGAATTTAGAATTCCTCTGGCTCTACATCCACCGCTGCTGAAATTTCCACTTGGGGAAAATGACTCCCTCTGTTCTGTTCAGGAACTTCATTTTCCTCTGGGCTTTGTCTGAAGACAGAAGGTAATGTTGAAACAATGTTGTCTATTATTCTCTTTGTAATCCTCATAGACTTGATGCCTGTCATATTGTACATTTCCTCTGGACTTTTCCACCAGCACCATTCTTTAAAGGGGTCATATGATGCGATTTCAAGTTTTCCTTTCTCACTGATGGTAAAACTAATGACATCATTAACTGTCTTGATATTTATTTTGAAAGCTGAAGCTCGCGATTATGGTAAGGGAAGTTACATTTCTGACGCGTGCTTGTGGTGTTCGGCCAATCACAATGCACTGGTTCAGCTGGCCAATCAGAGCAGACTGCGCTTGTCAAAGGAGGGGGCTTTGTTGAAAATGACGTGTTTGAGAGAGGCAGGGCATAGATGACCTACAATAATGTACAGTATTTGAAAAATAATGTGTTTTTTTTAACATTAAAGCATGACAACATATTCTGTTACACCAAATACACAAAATAATTATCTTTAAAATAGCATCAAATTGACCCCTTTAAGTCAGCAACTCTTGCACATCCCCGCTCTTGCCATTACATTCTGTATGCTCCTGGACTCTAGTACCTGTGCTGGTTTCAGTGGATTATTAAAAAGAGGTTAATTCTCTGTCCAAAATCCAACATTTGAGAGATCCCTCTTGATTTTAAAAACTGAAGTCCATGCTCTCAAAACTGTTTTGTAGAATGGAGAAACATCCCTCAAATCCATGTTATCCAGTTTAATCAAAAACAGTTGCACATCATAGTTGAAACCATTCATTTTTCTCAACACAGCACGCGCTGTATCAGCCCAGCATGGCTCTGCATACAGCAATCTTTGTGCTGCTTGAAGTCTGATCGCTGTTCTCAATGTCTATCAGGCCTTGTCCTCCCTCTTGAATAGGTAGGAAAATTACAGCAGATTTTTTTCCAATGCTGTCCATCCCAGAAAAAGTCAATTAACTTGCATTGTAGCTGTTTAACTATACTTTCTGGGGGATCCATAATATTAATTTTATGCCATAATGTAGATGCAGCCAGATTATTCGTGACCAATACCGTACCCCTATAAGATAGCTGAGGTAGCACCCACGACCATAGAGACAAACGGTCACACATTTTTTCCACCATACACTCCCATTTTTTTTGCCTATATTGCTCTGTTCCTAAAAACACTCCCAACATCTTCAAACCCTCTATTCCCCATTTAACTCCCCCCGGAAGCACAGGAGGGGTCCTCCCCTGCCATTCTGCTAATAAATATCCTTCACACTTTTCCCAATTTACTTTGGCTGATGGAGCCTTTTCGAAATGTTTAAAGCATTTGTTAAATTCAAAGCATCTGTATCACTTCTTATAAAAACAGTTACATCATCAGCATAGGCAGAAATAGTAATTGTTCTATTTTCACAACCATTAACTAAAAACCCCTGCAATTTCTCCCTAAGTTTGTATAGTAAATGTTCAATTGCCAAAGAGTACAACTGTCCTGATAAAGGACAGCCTTGTCTTATACCTCTATGAACTAACACTGGATAACTTAGCCCACCTCCAACCTTTACCAATGCAGAAGCTCCAGTGTATAACAGTTTAATCCAAGAAATAACATTCTTACCAAAACCAAATGCTTTAAGAGTTTCAAATAAATAAAGATGATCAACTTTATCAAAAGCTTTCTCTTGATCAATTGACAGAAAATCTACATCCTCATTACTAGCATTTGCTAAATTCATTACATCATGCACAAGAAAAAGATAGCCAATTATTGTTCTTTTTGGCACACAATAAGTTTGAAAATCATTAATAACATACTCTAAAACATTTGTTTAAATGATTTGAAAGACACTTAGCAAGAATTTTATAATCAGGGCACAGTAAGGCTACCGGTCTTCAGTTCTTTAACAATCCAAGGTCACCTTTCTTAGGTAATGAAGATAAAACCGCTCTTCTACAACTTGTCGGCAGTTCATTTTTCCTATGAGAAATTCTAAAAACGTCAAGTATATTCTCTTTTAAAAGAGTCCAGAATTGCTTATAAAACTCAGAGGGAAGTCCATCGATGCCAGGAGACCGACCTTTAGAGAGTTTCTTTACAGCCTCTGATATTTCGTCTAATTGAATGTCCGCATCAAGCCATTGTCTCTGATCATCAGTGAGCTTTGGCAAATTTCTTAGTAGGTCGTCCATGCAATTAATGTCACAGTCTCTTGCTTTGAATAAATCAGTATAGAAGTCTTTTGCATGGTTTCTCATTTCTTTTGGATTAGTTTCAAATGTAGCATACGTTTTCTTTCTCCTTCTTTCTTCTCCAAGTTGAAAAAATATGAACTTGGAGCATCTACTTCTCGTATTGAAGAAAAACGGGCTCTTATCAAAGCCCCTTTTGCTCTTTCATTGAACAGAGATGCCAAAACAGTATTTTTTCCTCTTAATTGCTCCACTTCTTCTTAATTATCTTAAATAATTCGTTCCAATTCCTAATAATTCCAATAATTCCTTTCAGTAATTTCTCAAGTACTTTAATAGTGTTCTTTACAAGTCTATTTGAGTGAGCTGTATAGTTCTGGCAAAAAAATCTTATTTGTGCTTTTCCAACCTCCCACCATTGCACTAAATCTTCATAGTCACTTTTTTGTTCTTGCCATTTAGACCAAAATAACCCAAACTTTTCACAAAATACAGAATCATGTAATAATTTCAGATTAAAATGCCAATAATAACTAGAATGCTGTGACTTTTTTTAAACTAATTTCAATCATGCATAGATGATGATCAGTAAAGCCATTCGGAAAAATATTAGCTTTTAAAACTCTATTAGAAGTATGTTTACTTATATAAAATCTATCCAACCTCGCAGCACTAATATGGTCATGAGAGGCTTTGACCCATGTATATTGCGTCACTGTTGGGTGTTTCACCCTTCATACATCAAATAAATCATATTTTCTTATAATACTGCTTAATGAATTAGCAGACTGGAGATGAGGTTCTTCACCATTTCGGTCTAGTGTAAAATCTAAAGTACAATTCCAGTTTCCCCCAAGAACCATACATACATTATATATTTTTTTTAATTCACTAGATAATTTTGTAAAATATTATACTCTTTCTGCTTAATGAAAAGAAAAGGAAACCCCATTAACTCTACCTGTACAATCAAAATTCTGCCCTTAACTATCTCATAAGAAGATATATTAGTCATATTATGCTTTTTGGAAAACAAAATTGCAACACCTCCACTTAGATTAGAGCCATGGCTTAGAAAGATCTTACCTTCGCACCACATTTTCCATTCTATTTCATTACTTAAATCGCTATGGGTTTCTTGCAAAAAAATTATATCCATATGTTTGTTTTGAATCAATTCATACAAAGCGACTCTTTTTCTATAATTCCTTCCTCCGTTAATGTTAATTGTCCCTATCTTTAAGCTCTCCATAAAAAGAGAAAGAATAGAAAGACAAACAAGCACCCCTTGTGGCTTAACCATTACTTACATTACTTTTTAACCCATTTTTTTCCTTTTCGTAATTTTGTCACAATTTTTTTCAGTCTAAATCTTTTCCTTCTACTCAATTCTTCAAATCCTACACTCTTCTGTATTTTAACTGCCAATCTCAAGAATCTTTCAACATCAGGAAAAAAAGTTTTGACATCAAAAGTCTTTCCAAAAGTTTCATCCAGGATGTCAATAATTTCTTTAACTGTATATAACTAATCATCACGACGATGAGAAATAATGTCAGACATTTCTGAAAGGCTGTCATCATCATCCATCTCCTCCTTTTCATCATCTCTATCAACAACCTCAGCAGTACCTTTATGATTATTACTGTTTCCAGTTTCATCTTCACATTGAGCAGCATTCACCTCAGCTTCCTCAACTCTCTCACTTCCAGTATCACAATTTTTTACATTTGTTTCTTCACAGCTTTCATCCTGATAATTATGTGTTTCATTCTTTTCAGTTTCATCTAAATTCTTACCTGTGCCGTCTTTCCCCCATCATTCTCTTTTGACCCACTCGGCCCTGCCGTTTAATTTTCCAACTGATTATTTTCAGTGTTCGTTTTATGAGGGCACGCATTTTTGTGTGTCCTTTTTCACCACATTCAAAACACTTTAAACTTCCAGTACTTGCATAAAGCATATAGGACTTGCCTTCGTACAGGACTCAAAAAGAAATGTCAAGAACCGCTGAATCTAAAAACATAAACACTTGACGTCTAAAAGACGTAACATGTTTCAGTGACTCGTTTTTACATCCTAGTGGAACCATCTTAATTCCACTAGCAATTTTCCCAAATCTCAGCAATTCCTTTTCAATATCATGATTTGGTATGAAAGGGGGACAATTCGAGATTGTTATACGGCTCGATTGAGCCACCAGCGGTGAAATTACAGTATAAACGCCACTCACCCAAATGCCGCTCTCAACCAACCGACTGGTTAAGTTCCGTTCCTTTAGAAAGATCACAACAGCCTTATTCATCCGTGAAGCTGAAACAATATTGCTATACTCCACCTGTTCGCCTATTGCCACGAGCACTTCTTCGACTGAGGCAAAGAAGTACCTGAGGTCGTACTTCGACCTCAGGTACGCATCTAACTCCATGATGAAGTGAGAGAGAGGAGTCACACCCGCTCGGGTGAGCCTCCATCTCAAACACCCGCCACGAGGTTAAACAAAAAACAAACACTCACCTAATACTTTCTTAAACAAAACAAAAATAACACTTGCAGACAGAAAAGTAAAAAACATATATCAGAAAAGATTTACCCAAAACTAGAAAAATTGAAAGGGAAAAAAATAAAAATAAAATCCTCTTCTCACCCGTGAGACACTCACACACCCCAAACTCCCGAGAGAGAGAGAGAGAGAGAGAGAGAGAGAGAGAGAGAGAGAGAGAGAAAGAGAGATTTGATTGATTTTGAAAAAAAACTGTAATTACAAATAACCACAATACATTATTTCACAAAATCACACCACAATTTGTTTAAAAAACCATAAAATTAAAAACAAAAATATAATTCCTCTTCAGCAATTGTACACAAAACACCATTATCAAATCAAAAGTAGAAAGATCACTCATAGCTTTGTGGAATCTAAAGTCAATCAAAATTCTTGCCTTAAGTAAAGTCTTAAAGATGACAATAACATCATCATTTGCTCCATTTTACTTTTCCTACTCATGTAGATTGCCAGTTTTACTTGCCCAAGAATAAAATTCAATCATTTAAACTTAACGTGCTTCTTTTTGCACATATTTAAAACCAAAAATAAATGTTTCAGGACACATTCCTTGCACCATTGCAAACAAAGGTTTAAGCCTGAAACATTGCATAAAAGCATGAAACACAGTCTCTGTTTGAGAACAAAAAGGACAACCTGAGTCATTCTTAGAATCCAAAATTGAAACAAAAGAATTCACCGCAATAGCCCCATGAAGGATTATCCACTGCAAATCTCTAGTTCTTTTTGATAGTGGTGGCTTGTACAATACTCTCCATTCAGGTCTTACATCGTTACCTAATTTTAAAACAGAAAGCCAAGGGGTATCAACTCTCTTATCGAGCATCTTTTTGTTAAGAATGAGCACACACATTTTATACAAATCTTTCCCCACACATGAAAAAAAATCAACAGATGAAAACTTTCTTTGCTGAAAGAAACAACCCGAGCACTCTTCAAAACTTGGTTGAATTAACAAACAAGGAAAAGGATCTTCACTGTCAGGGACACTAGTCCCTAAAAAGAAATCCTAATAATTTTTTCTTCATCCATGAAAACTTCTTTTGACCTACTCAAAAAACGAGTAACTGAACGAACAGATCTGAAACCCAGTTTTTCAGTAACAGCTTCTACATTCTTAAAATGAGGCCCAGTTAAGCACAATAATTGACTTAAAACAAAAACTCCTGAGTTTTGTAGTGTCTTGCTGAATCCTGGTAAAAAATTGGATGAAGAGATATCCAGTCTTGCCTTAAAAATCAAAGGTTCATTCAACAGCCAAAAAATAGAATGAAAATTTTCAGACCTTTAATATGAAAAAAGCTCCAAATCTTAAAAATATGCTGATAAAAAGGTGACAGTTTTGAAAGATCCAGACACTTAGGGTCCATTTAAAAAGAGATTTATCCATTCCGAGGCTTCCAACAGTCCTAAGCAACACACAACTGATCACCCTCCAGCTTACATTCATTGGTCCACCAAGAAGTCTTTGAAAAAAATGCAGCTGGAATGCTGCAATCCTGCTCTGCAGATGAATCAATCCCTGGCCCCCTTCCTCTTTGGGTAAAAATAAAACACTCTGCGGAATCCAATGAAGCTTGTGCTAAAAAAAGTCAACAAAAACCGCTTGAATCTCTGCCATCAATTTCACAGGAGGGTCAATAGTCTGTGCCATCAATTTCACAGGAGGGTCAATAGTCTGTGCCATAAAAGTGAAGCAACCAAATAATTTACAATAAGCGTTCTACCCCTGTAAGACAGGTTGGGTAGAATCCACTTCCATTTGTCTAAACGACCTTTAACTTTTTGTAATAATCCATCCAAATTTTTTGTAAAACATTATCATCTCCTAAGAAAACCCCAAGATATTTCAAACCCCACCTATTCCAACACAATCCTTCAGGAAGAAGGTTCATTCCAGTCCCCCAATAAAAAGGCCTCACTTTTTTTCCAATTTACTTTTGCTGATGACCACTTTCCAAAATCTTCTATCAATTTAGATAAAACATGTATGTCACTCTGTTAATTAATCATTATTATAAGGTCATCAGCATAAGCTGATAAATATTAAAATTAAATAAAAAGTATTAAAATGCCAATATGCACTTTCAGGTTTCACTGAATTTAAAATAAATGTATAACTTACCATATTATGATCAGTAAAGGACAAAGGTGTGATAAAACATTTGTTAAACATATTCAAATGATGTTTAAAAACATAAAATCTGTCTAATCTAGCCAACGATATATAATTAGCACGTGTATGAGCCCATGTGTATTGTATTGTCTTTCATTACCGTTCATAACTCTTCAAATGTCACATAAATCATATTTCTCAATCAAGTGAATTAAATGCTTGCGTGAAGCCTTATGAGGTTCAACATGATTTCTGTCTATGTCAAGTTCAGTGCAATTAAAATCACCACCTACAAACAGAAAATCCTCAGTACAGCAACCTTTTAACATTGAGAAAAGAGTATCTAAAAACAATAACAGTAATAATAGGTGCAGTTCGAGTATAAACACAAATAAAAACAAACACAACATTTTCATAAACAGCTCTAACTTTTAACAGTCTGCCTTTCACAATGTCATCTACATCATACGATACTGGCTTAAAATTCTTACTAAATAAAACAGCAACCTTACCACTCACATTTGAATAATGACTTAAAACAGATAACCCATTAAACTCTTTAATCCAGTCAACCACGTTATCCATACTACTATGAGTTTCTTGTAAAAATGCTGTCTATGTTCTTCTGCTACATTTCTTCAAAAACCTGTGCTCTAGAAAGAGTTATTCGCACCATTGACATTAATTGAAGCAATATGAACTTCATTCATAACAAAAAAAAAGAAAAAGAAAAAGAAAAACAATTCACCATACAAAATTTTTTTTTTTTTCTTCATATTATACAGCATCATTATTTAGGGCGCTGTTTACGTTCCTCACAATTTTCTTCAACCTGTACACTTCTGTGTTGGTAAAAGAATCACTAGCCATCAAATTTTTTGCTTGATCAACAAACTGCTTCAAGTCAGGAAAATATTCATGCACTCTTAAACCTCTTTTTTTTGTTGACCTGAGGAACAATTTTATGTCCTCAAGGCCATAACTGCGAGCAATAGGTTCACCTTGCGAAAAACTCACACTGCTTTCAGATGAATCACTGTCACTTTCTGTATCTTGCATTGTCTTACTCATTTTAACATCTAACGACTTGCTTTTCATCTTTCTTTTTTGAGGAGTCTTAAAATAGAGCTGCTCTTGCTCTGATGTTAACTGTGCTACTTCATCCATTACACTAAATTTACTCTTTTTACCGTTTGCACCTTCCTTTTTACCTTCTAAAGGGGAAACCAAAGTGTCAGAGACACTTAAAGGGGTCATATGATGCGATTTCAATTTTTCCTTTCTCTTTGGAGTGTTACAAGCTCTCGGTGCATGAAGAAGATCTGTAAAGTTGCAAAGACTAAAGTCTCAAATCCAAAGAGATATTCTTTATAAAATTCAGAGTCAGCCACACCCACCTAAAACGGCTCGTTCTAACACGCCCCCACATATCTACCTCACTATGTGGAAGATTTGCATAATGCCGCCCAAATGTTCACGCAAAGAAAGAAGGCGTAACTTTTATTCTCACTGTAGTATTGTTGACGCTGCAGCCATGTCGTGAAGGCGCTGTGTGCTTCGTTGTGAAAGCGAAACTACTTTGTTTGGTCTTCCAAAAGAGGACGATATCCGCTTCGTCATGCCTAGAGCTGATCTGTGCTGGTCGGTGAGGGAATACATCAACTTTCACCGTGGACAAAGCGGAGTCCGGCCCGGGGTCGTCACATGTGGTTGCCGCTCATTCTTCGCATCCGCCGGGCGCACCGTTCTCGACCCTGCCACCTCAGCTCACTCTATCCCGGCCTCAGCGTAATTATGTCCCCACTGGATGCAACAAATGCCTCGTTTGTAATGGGTTTTAATGTTTTTGTCTTGTCGCTCCGGCCGGACACGGCATCAACAGTACGTGAGGGGCGTAACATTTCCGTCTCACGCTTGAGGTATTCGGCCAATCACAACGCATTGGATAGCTGGCCAATCACAGCACACCTCGCTTTTTCAGACCAATGAGCTTTGTAAAAATCGACAAGTTTCAGAAAGGCGGGGCATAGAGGAGAAACAATAATGTACAGTATGTGGAAAATAATGTATTTTTTGAACTTTAAACCGCATAAACACATTTCATTACACCAAATACACAAAATAATGTTCTTTTTAGAAGCATCATATGACCCCTTTAAACCAGTAATTGTAGATAAAGCATTAGAATTTGACTCAAGTTGCTCAATCCGAGATGAACCTGACTCCCTAAATTAGTTTACTTCCATTCATCCATTGACAAATTGCCAGCAAAATATTTACAAAACTATAAAAACCTGTCATCTACACATAATATGTGATTAAAAGCAAAAACTTTCATAAATGAGAGCTAAAGTCTATGGTTAGCCTACATCTTATAGTTAGTCTAACGGTTGAGATGCTAACGGACTTTTTCCGAAGACACTAAACCATTTCTATAAAGTAAATATTCAACAGAAGCGTGCCAATTGCATGTAAGAACGTGTCAGGAACAGTTGTACGTATTATTTGTGTAATTTTAGGGACTAAACTTACCTTGAAGCAGTGTGACGGATTCGCCGCTTGTCAGTTGTGTTTCATGCCCCGTTTCCATGGTAACTTCCTCCGCTCCAATTTAAAGGGATAGTTCACCCAAAAATGAATATTTTGTCATTAATTACTCACCCTCATGTTGTTCCAAACCCGTAAGGCCTCTGTTCATCTTCAGAACACAAATTAAGATATCTTTGAAGGAATCTGAGAGCTCTCTGACCCTCTCATAGACAGCAAGGGTCATTACACGATCAAGGCCCAGAAATATAGCAAGGACATCGGTAAAATAATCAATGTGACATCAGGGGTTTTCCAAAGATGAACGGAGGACTTACGGGTTTAGAACGACATGAGGGTGAGTAAATAATGACAGAATTTTCATTTTTGGGTGAACTATCCCTTTAAATGCGACTTCAATGGGTTCAATGGCCATTAAAAACGCAGCGTTTACATAAATACATACACGTAGAAGTAAAACGTTACATACAGATGGAGTGAATTATAAGAATGACAGATAAAATGTTCTGAAACTTGATAACGTATTGTGTAAGTGGATAGTAGGCCTAACATATAATATAATATAATATAATATAATAGCTTTAGAATATTTATTTATTTATTTACTACCTAACGAAAATACCAGAAATGGTAAACATAGTATAGAATAAAAATACACTATCTATTGCAAAACACATTAAAAACAAACAGAACGTACAATGGGAGTTTTGGCATGGTTATATTTTGGTACTGGCATGACGTTTTTTAAATAAATAAATAAATAAATAAATTTTAAACATTCACCCATCATTCTTGTTCATGCGTCGATACCCCTCCCCCGCCTTTCATTTGTTTACACCATAATAGTCTGGTTTACACTCTAAGATGTTAGCTCGTGATGACAATTAACTACAGTATGAAACAACAATAATCGATAATTGGATTGTTAGATTCGAATACATCAATTAAATGATCACAGATCTCCATTCACTTCATTTCGTTCACTCCTTTCTGATATAGTCTGCCATACACAGGGATTAGAGAATGGACACAGCTCATATGTTTCAGTATAGCTACTCCATCTTATTGGGATCATTATTCATTCATGTAAACTTAAATGTCCTCTGCTTCTTTTTGCCTTTCCATTTTCCAAATTGACTTTGCTGGAAGCATAAATACACCTGTAGAGTGCGTGATATTCCCTCCACAGCTCAAAATGAAGAGACATATTGGTAAAGTTTTTGCCTTGAGCCACTGTCTGAAAACAACATTCCTCCATCGATCCTTTCAATGGCTACCACCCACCACATAAATACTGTCCTGTCTGTATGTTTTGTTCCTTGTCTGATAGTATAGAGCTGAAGTGCCAATTTCCCATTCAGCCTTTCTGACCCACGTGCCACAAAAACACTGCTGTCGATCCTGAGTATTAAAGACATTCATTACATAAAATGAGTGTGAACAATGACACTGGATGTGAATGTATAGTGTCATACTGTGCTAAGACTCATTTATAAAGAGTTATGAAGTGGTGTGCGTTTAATCATAATAATGTTGACCTGAATGATCGATAATACAATGATGGGGTTTCAATATCTCTAAATGGCTGTTTAGAGATAAATAGATTGTTGTCATGACTCATCTGCCAGCCCACATTAAATGTTCGAAATACATATGTCATTCTTTGTATGTTAACCGATTAAATATATTCTTTAAGGTGCTTTACGTAATTTTTTGGGATAGGAAGTCATTTCCATAAATGAGTAAATGCTCTGAAAGTCAGTGGGGTCCAGAGTTCTTTTGTTTCCCACTGACTTTTGGACGTTTTATGGACAAAAACAGATTAAATATTATTTACATTTTTTTCTTTTGTGTTTCTTTCATGTTGTGATTACAGAATTTTGTCATATCTGTGAACCCACTGTCCTTCTCATGAACAAATCTCTGTCTGGTTTCAGAAAAGATCTTCAAAATGTTGTTTTATTTACAAGTTTAGAAAAAGTCCCTTTCAAGGAACGTCAGCTATTTCAGGCATGTAAAACCAACTACTATCTACTTGAATGGGGAAATACTGAAATCACAAAAACTGCTCGACAAATTCACATTTAAATAGCATTACAAATCAGCAATACAATCTGATATGAACCAACCCATAAACGTTGTTTCTTATCCTCAAATAGCATTAAAAAATTATTTTAATTATTTCTATAGAAAGAGTGATTCTTTCTACAGAAAGAGTTTCTAATGGATTTGCTTTTTAATTTACAAGGCAGGACTTGTTCTTCCATATTGTGTGCTGCCATTTCTCCTTTTCACAGTAATATTAGCAAATGTCTTGGTAAATAATTTTCAGCAAAATAATATGTTTTTGGATGCAATAACATCACAGCTAACACATTTTAAAGTTTAAAATAAATCCATTCTTTGGATTTATACAAAATCAGCAGATGTAATATGAAAGTCAGTAGATTCTGTCTGGGCTTGAAATATAGAATGCATGATTTTCAAACTAATCTTATGATTTCTGTAAAACATAAAATGAAATTTTCTGGAAATTCTTCTAGTACTTCTAGTAGTCTTCTTCATGTTTCCTTTCTATTAACTTTAGAACAGAAGTTTAAAATGTCAAATGTGTAACAGCAATACAGCAGTGACGCTGGAACTATTGTAGTGGAATGTGACCGGTTGTGGTTCCTCCAATCATAACACTCCATCTTGTTACACGTCCACTAAAGACATTTTTATTTCCCTTTATCCCCCATATTTTAAATTTTGTACAATTTTCTGATAACACATCCGTTCCTGCAGTACGCAGACTTACTGTACACAGACAGATATATATAAGATAAAATTCACATAGTTTGTATGTAAATAAATTAGATCTTTATAACAGTATAACAAACTATTTTAATAAAATGCATATAAATATCAGTAGTTTCTTTGTAAGATTGTTTAAATGCTCAGTTTTATTAACAAAACTCTGTAGTTTTTATTGTATTGCATTGATTGAGAGATCCTTAAAAGCCTGATGTTATATTTGTTACATTTTAATGTGATTTTGTGATGTATGGATAATCAGGTAAACCTAAGTTTCTTCAGTCCAAGTGTTTATCTTGAAATATTATTTACAAAACAAGAATTATACTTGTGTTTCCTACATTCAGTAAGGGCCACAAAACTAAACTGTAACTATATTAAATAGACCAAACAAAAGAGTTAAAATTATAGTATAGTTATTGTATAGAATTACACTAAAAGGTATTTTACTTGCTAAAAAAGTATAAACTATCAATCAAACAATAGAAGGCATAGATTATGTACAAGTTTTTTCATCAAAGCTTTGACCGTATTTATCATTTAGAGGCCTTAGAAATGTGCAAATCAAACATGATTCAGTAGGCATTATAGGATTAACACAGAATCAAATCCATTGAATTTAATCAAATCTGACTTACATGTGTATATGTGTAATGAAAGTTTTGAAGGGAATTATCTTGGAAAATTATGACCAGTGACTCCTCTGTATGTCCCAAACATAAAACAGCACGATAAGGACATCACACTCTTTTTCTGTTTCCATTTTCACCCTTGGACACTTTAATTTAAAATAAAATTATTATTTAAAATAAAAGCCTCTCTGAGGTGTGTCACACTGTGTCTGTTTTCAATCCCTGCTAGAGAAATGGAAAACCTGCCAACAGGATGAGTGGAGATGGCACAGTTGGGAATATTCAACACACAGTGGTGGCGATCTCTCTCTCCGATCCGCCCGGAGGCTGTAGGCGGTCTGGAGCGGGGACAGTGCATCCATGGGGGAAGTTCAGGACAGCCGCTGAGCGGATGAGTGCAGCATATAAATGGGCATCATCCTGAGGTTTTTGGTTGAGGCTGTTGCTTCTCTGTAGCTACCATGGGGTGAACAGGAGAGAGTCAGAGAGAGCCTGGAGAGGATACTAGTGTGGAGGAGGTGGACTCCCTCTGACGTGACAAAGTAGCAAACGTTTCCAGCTCTGGAACTGAAAAAGGTTGTAGCAGAAGGAGGAGATGATACCAGCATGACACTCAGTACATTTAGACATTTACATTTAGTCATTTAGCAGACGCTTTTACCAGAAAGTGCAATCAAAAATACAAACGCAAACAAAAATATAACGTAGAAATAGGCAGAAAACGAAATATTCCTTCCTAGCAGCAAGTAATAATTCCAACAGCAGATCTATAAACAAGTATTATGCAGGACACTCACGTGCAGCCGTCTGTCTCTTCTGTTGACTAATCGCTTGAGTAGGGAACTATAATGAAGAATCGGTCTCCCCTTGAATCATTGTAGCCCCGGCACTCCGATCCCCATTCTGGAGCCAGAGACACACAGCAGGAGTGCATGTCAACAGGATTGTGTGATTATGTAGTAGGGGAAACTGGGATTTTTGTAACAGCTGTGAATAATAGATTTTGACTTGGACCTCTCAAGTTTTAAAACAAGGTACTGTAGCTACCTACAGTGTCTGTCTTGTAAAACTAGAGCTACTGTTTTGAGATACAGAGATGTTGTCACAGTAGTTGAGGTGATTTGTAACAATAAAATACTACTTTTATTCAGCAAGGATGCATTAAATTGATCAAAAATGACAGTAAAGACAGTATAATATCTATTACAAATAATAAATAATTTCTATTGCAAATAAATACTGTTCTGTTGAAGTTTCTATTCATTAAAGAATTTTGGGAAAAAAAGTAGCTCAAATTCGGCTTTGCCATCACAGAAACAAATTAAATTTGAAAAATATATTTTAAATATTAATAATATTTCACATTATTACTGAATTTTTAAACAAACAAAATGCAGTATTGTTGGGCATATGATACTTACTTACTTGGTACCTGCTACAGTATCAGGTACATCTTTGTAATTTGATGTGCTTTTAATGCCTGATGAATGTTATATACTTACAAAAAAAAAAAAAAAACTGGAAAAAACAGTGCCCCTAAATTTTGACTGCGCCCCTAATGTGCCATCCTTTTACTTCATGCTCACACTCACAGTTTATGCTAATTCACACTCATACACATGAATAGAAAATGCTCTGTTCATGTTCTCTCATACATACACATGGAACACAAACCATTGTCAGACAAAAAAAAAATCGTTGAAGCATCAAAACGAAGACTACAGACTCACAAAAGCATGAAGGTGGTACATCAACCATACATTTTTGTTATGAAAATCCTTTGTTATGAATGTATGTACGACGAGTCCGAGAGCAGAGAGATTTTTTTTTATGCAATAAAAAATTAAAACATTAATTTAACAGCTTTAATTGCAAACTGATACAACTGTATGTGGCTTATTGATACTATGTCAGTGTTTTACCTGCAGGCTTTTATTAGGAATTTATTGAGATCAAGGTGAATCAGGAACAGTGTGTCAGTCAAGAGAGCATGTTTGCTCTCATACATGAGATCTGAGCTGCCCTATTTCCTGGTGTTCTGTGAGTTATTTTTCCTCTGGGCACAAACCTGCCAATCAATAATGATACAACAAACCATACAACACACGCATTCACAAAGGTATGCTAATAACATTAAGGATATGATGGTGTCAGGATTGCAGCCCTTTATTTCAAAGGTTATAAAGGTAGACTAAATTTATTCAAAACAAAAAGGCATTATGCAAAATCACTTATACTTTTAAAGTTCTTGGAGAAAATGAATAAGAAACTGTCACTTGCACTAATATATAAATAGACAGGTCAACTGTGCAGTATTGTGCATTTAACATCGTAGCTGTGGCTCAATGCAAATTACCATGACCCAGGTTTTGGTCACTCAGCTATACAGAGATGTGCTGTTAAATCATAATTAACTATAGATCTGATCTCTCTTTATAAAGTACGTGGGTATACATCAGCTATGTGGCCACCTAATTTCCACCTAATTGAATAATATTAAAGAAATTAGTCATGTCAAGTCTCACTGGCGCGTTCCTCACTCTAATCGTGACCTCGGTGGCACACATCAGTTGTCATGCTATGCCAATTAGCCTTATAGGACAGCGTATTTCTCCGTATTAAAGAATAATAGTGCTGTTACCACAGTATCAGTGCGATGACTGACTGATATTCAGTTGTGCTGAGACAGTGAAGATGGACCAGCGTGTGCGCTGGGCTTTCAAAAATGTGGAGTTCGTGAGGCGTTTCCTGTTGATGTGTGATCTGAGGGGTGAACGTGCTTGTGTGTGAAAGACACAGAGGACAAACAGAGAGCAAGAGTAAAAAGAGGGGAAGAGGAGGAAGTGCTTGAAGGACGTTATGCCCTATTTGAACTTCTGCTGACAGTGGTAAACAAACAGGATAAAAAGTAAAGGAAAGTGAACATCCCAAACCTGAGTTCAGGCACCAAGATAACCTGCAGGGTTGTGTGTGTGTGTGTGTGTGTGTGTGTGTGTGTGTGTGTGGGTGTGTTACTTAACTATGAGCAATTCTATATTATATTATACTATTTTTGGTAATGCATTTTTGTATAAATTAAAAAATAACTTAGGAAAAAAATTTATATAGTGGACAGATAATAAACATTTGTTCCCATGACTTATTAATTTGTTCCACTTATTTTAGCTAAATCATGGCATAAATTTAATTAACTAAATAAAAATGAGGGAAAGAATTAGTACAACATAGCCACAATTTAAGCAAATCAAAGCGAGGGAACAAATTAGTACAATGTGGCCTCGATTCAATTAAAATCAGAGAACAATTTAATGAAACGTGGCGATGATGAATAATAAGTCATGAGTGCAAATTCTTCATTTGTGGCTGCAATTAGTTTCTTCCACATGTCATGTGCGAGACTCCGTAGCCTATGTTTCTATGAAACAAAAATACATAAATGATATATAATAAATCTTAATTAATTGGTTTTATTTGAGACAAAACTATTATTTAACATCACTGAACCAACCAATGTACATAAATTTATACCAACAAAGCTAATTTTTATGGTTTAGATAAGTATTGCAATACTCATTAGTGACTTGTGGCTCAGTGAGTGAATCAATTGTTAGCTAGGCAGATTTAAATTGAGAAAACATTGTCTGTTACTCATTTGTACGTTCTTTTGACCATTCATTAAAAAAGAGCAGCTCATTTATTTGATTAATTTCTTTGCGAATTGAACTACAATGATTGTACTTTGTTGTTGCGTGGAATCAGTTGTAATGCGCTGTCTGTTCAGTTCTCACAACATAACATTATTTCTCTTGAAATTGTGCTGTAGATTCAGTAGCGGTGCAAGAATCACCGTCAGAGTAGTTTAGCACAGGATTCCATCTGCATTGATGGAAAAATGCTGCGATGGAAAAAAGGTGTTCAAGAACCATAAACTGAACTGAATGTATGTATGTATGTACTTATTTAAAACTGCTTCTGAAAAGAGCCCTGCTTTATTATTAGAAGCACAAGCCAACTGCCAATATATAAACAATCATGATATAGGTGTGAGAAGATGCAAAAGAAAAAATAGCCCCACCAAAGCACTTCTTTTCAATGTAATGAGATTTTTTCACTGTGGCCTACAGGCCTGTATGCTTGAGCGGTTCGATTTCATTAGTAATTCAGCTGATGTAATCGCCCCTCTGACTGCATGTCCAATCTTTAACACGATCTGTTTTCTTTTAACCCTTTTCTTGTGCCAATGAGAATGTGAACAGGTGACTAATGATAAAATAACAGAACATGCTGTTTGGGAATCAAAAGGCCAGAGAAGGTCAGAGGTTGTTTTGGTCTTCTTGTTGTTACTGCCAGGCTTTTGAATTCAATGAGCCTGTATGCTAATGATATGCAGAATAAGGATAAATTAGCAGTCTAGTAAGTGTCATACCTGTGTTAGCCTATTATTAAGAGGATGTTGCTGCTAAGGGCTTGTTGGAAAATTGTTACTCATTTCGATAATTGCCTGTGATGAAACATGAAATATGGTAATTATACTAATCAGTCTTCTGAATCGCGCCCAGAAAACACGATTAACGTTAGCTGGCAGGATTTTGTAAGCTGACAGTAAAGCTGTCTGTGTTGGTTTTCACACCATCTGAATTTTGACAACAGAAATTGCAGATTTTAAATTACATTTAGAAAGACATGAAATTACCCTTTAATTTCCATAAGTTATAATTTTGATAATGTCAATGACATCCATTTTATACTTAATCACATAGTTAATTTTGGTCTCCATGTGGATTATATGGAGTATATAAAACACTGCAACATATTTGTGCAGACTATTTTTTTTTTATTTTTTTTTTTTATTAATGTATTTTCTCACACAAAAGTGACAGTAAAGACATATGTGACCCTGGACCACAAAACCAGTCATAAGTAGCACGGGCATATTTGTAGCAGTAGCCAAAAAGACATTGTATGGGTCAAAATTATAGTTTTTTCTTTTATGCCAAAAATCATAAGAATATTAAGTAAAGATCATGTTCCATGAAGATATTTTGTACATTTCCTACCATAAATATATCGAAACGTAATTTTTGATTAGTAATATGCATTGCTAAGGACTTCATTTAGACCACTTTAAAGGCAATTTTCCAAATAGTTGTATCTCAACCAAATGTTATCCTATCCTAACAAACCATACATCAATGGGAAGCTTATTTATTCAGCTTTTAGATGATGTATACATCTCAATTTTGAAAAATTGACCCTTATGACTGGTTTTGTGGTCCATGGTCACATATGTTGCAAAATATTTTTATTTCAAATAAATGCTTTTCTTTTGAACTTTCTGTTCATTAAAGAATTTTTAAAACATTATATGAAACTGACATATGAAACTGACTGGTTTAATGGCTGCATGAAAATAGAAAAGTTATTTTAAATTGTAGTAATTTACAATCACAATATTAAAATTTTACTATGTATATGTATATATTGGCAACATTTCGAACAGTAGCAAAATTTCGAACAGTAATGTCATTCTTTGCAAATGGATGTATAACAGGGACAGGGTTTCAAATGATGACATGCTGAATATAGATACACATCATAAAATTGGGGGAAAATATGGTTGGTTGGTTGGTTGGTTGGTTGATTGATTGATCATAATAAAAAATAATAATAAACCGCAGGCAGTAAAAACAACCATATTATTCTGCTAAAAATACCGAAGCCAGTATCATACAAATTTAGGAGGCTGCAGCATACACAACTACATTTTACTGCTGTATGTAAATGGCCAGTGTTGAAAGTGTCTGAAGGGGAATGTTGGGCCAGTGTGGCCTTAGGCAAGGTTGGTGCCACAGATGGAACACTTATTATCACTATCGTGATGGGGATTTCTTGATGAGATGACCCTGACCTTCCTTCACTTAGTGCTGCGTCACTTAGGGACTGAATCCTACTTTTGCCAAAACATGATTTAAAAATTGTTTCTATAACCCTAAACAACATGTCATACTAAGAACACATACAAGCATTGTACCAAACGTCACTCAGTGATTGTTTTTGCAAGTCACGTTACAAAACTCTGCTTGGCCTCCAGCATTTTTTTTTCCCATGATACATTTGTGAATGATGATATTACATGAGCATATAACAGTTGAATTCAGGCTGAGTATGTGTGTAGTTAATAAGCTGTAAAACACACACTCATTCCACAGAACATTTTCTTGTGTGAGAGAATGAGGACACTCCATCTTATAAACAGATCTTTGACCCATCTCACAAGTAAGTGGTTATGTAAGACAGAGTGGGGAAAATCTAAATATAACACATCTCAGTATAGAAGAGCTTTTCTTGTTTTGTGAGTTACCTTTTCCTAGAAAACCTATAATTGCAAGTCATATGCTTCATGGCTCAGGTGATTGGCACAAAATAACCTGAGCCGCTATGAGCAAAGATGGCAGATTTTAAATCGTGTAACTCCAGGGTTCCTGCCAGAGGCATTACTAGACTCAGCTAACATTTTATAAAGATATACAATGAGTCGGCTAGGTTTTCCCAGTAAAGTTGTGCACTAAACATGTCTCTATAGCCCTGTAAAATTAGCCAACAATAGGCTGGTACATTTGAGAGTAGTTAATTATTATGTACATTACATGATTTTCTGAAGCTGATTAAAGTCCACAATTAA
The DNA here is from genome assembly GCF_001515605.1 of Sinocyclocheilus anshuiensis. Taxonomy (NCBI): domain Eukaryota; kingdom Metazoa; phylum Chordata; class Actinopteri; order Cypriniformes; family Cyprinidae; genus Sinocyclocheilus; species Sinocyclocheilus anshuiensis. The sequence continues at coordinate 2,455,264 of NW_015536800.1, read as the reverse complement.
ATTTATTCTACTTTATTAAGTAATATAGGGATAAACCAAATGGGAGCACATGGAATTTACTCATTTAATTCATCAGGGGTCTTTAAATTACATATACAGAATTCATAATTAGGGAACATTACCAACAATATTGCAAAGAGAGGGGAAAAAAACAACAATCACTGATCTTAGCTGTATAGTTTTAGCTTTAATAACCTATATAAAACTGAACATTAACACAAAGGTAGGCATGAAAAATAAACTATGCAACTCTTTTTATTTACATAATTTCTTCTCAGTCCATTTCACATTTGTTGGGGGTGGGGGTGGGGGGGCAGTTCAGCGTGAACTGTTTCCAATTAGAGGAAAGTTTGGGATGGACCTTAATAGTACTTACTTGTAAGTACATATAGGCCGTGCTTGAACCTGTAATTTTGCTGTTATGCTTATTGTTGCTGTCCAATGTAATTGTACTATTGTAAATGTAATAAGAAATCATCATAAACAAACTGTAAACACAATTAGCTTGCATGCACTATATGCTGTCTGAATTTTACATTCTTATAGAAAACAAACTGGCAGGTTCATTCACAAGACTCAAAGTATTTTCTCTGATCACTGACATTATAACCTTGAGGAAGATTCTCAAGTACAGATGAGCTTTGATCACATTGTCTTTGTGAGTAAATGTAGAAATACAATAATCCCGAGGTACCTGCACCAGATGTAGGACATCACAAAATCTCTCTGATGAACCTGTTAGAGTTGTCAATTCTAATTCATGTCTATGCCTTGTTACAAAACACTGTCTAAAATCACAGTTTTCTCTCTAAACCCACAATAGTCCTGCCTAAAGGTTGCATGGTTCATGTGAACTTCATAATTCTTCTACTAAAATGTTTGTGCATCCAAATGATAAAGGCCATATAGTCTCCAAGCAAATAAATATAATGGTCTTTTAATAAGATATCACTCATCTGTGTGTACATACACAACTATCAGAGGAGACAGAGAGACATTTAAAGGGCATGGACACCCCAGACAGCAAACATTTACACAGACTAATACAGTCACATAACCCACCAACCAATACATCTCTGATCAAGCACCACAGTGTGATCGAACCCATTTACCCCTACACAGAGTCTGACCAATGGGGAAAACCTTTCTCACAGGATATTAGGTGTATATTATTTGATTTTTGTGAGTTGTGTTTGGTAGTGATGTGGAAAACATTTAAGGATAATTAGAATTGTAAGCATAATCATAATGGCAAGACCTTAAAGTGTTGAAATGATGTAATGGATTGAAAAATTAATAAACCAAAGGATATGAAACTGCTCAACAAAAACAGCAATAATGCCAAGTTATTCATCTTTGGTCAAATGAATGATGCAGAAAGGACTCATAGATGATGATCATGTCTCTCCAGGAAGTGTTTAAATATATGGGCGACACTCAGGAAATGCCGTTTTTAATGCTTTATGCTTTGTCAGATAAGGCTTTTTTGCTTAAAAAATAATGGTTTCAAATTTAGGGAGTCACATCAGATTTGATTAAGTTTGTCATCTATTTTTATTAGAATTTCATTACTGGCCCAATCAGACTCAACAGTCCAGCTGACACAGTATCTGTTAATATAATTTACATCTTAAATTCGTCTCATAATGTGGTGTGGTGCAATTAAATTTGCTTGTGTTCATGCATGTTCAACCTTGTAACCCCAAATTTGAAGGTAACAAGTTGATTACTTGATATATATTACACATACTTACAATTATATATATATATATATATATATATATATATATATATATATGGGGATAAAAT
>NW_015536800.1:2442365-2452545 GCF_001515605.1 Sinocyclocheilus anshuiensis | reverse complement strand
TATAAATATATATATATATATATATATATATATATATATATATATATGGGGCTAAAATTTTGATGATAAGTTTACTGTTTACTGTTAATAATGATAAATAGATGGTTAAATATTAACTGTACACGGCTGTAACTAAATATTTAGGATATGGGGTTATATTTTAAATAATTCTTCAAAATATTATATGAAATTTTAGATTCTCAAATAAAATTACACAAATTTCAAAAATGCCCTTTTTTAGAATAAACCATGCAGTTTTCATACAAATTCAAAACAGGAGAAAGAGGCAAATAGGCTTAAAGAATAATAGTAAAGTGTGTCAGGAGATGTAATTCTGTTTTATTATATTTTATTTTATTGATTTATTTTTATGTGATTCAAAAGAGTCATCTGAATGCTTCATGAAAATGCTCATCTGTCTCTGACCGACAGTTAATTTGAACACTGTGGGTGGTGTCTTGAGGTGTTGAAAGGTTTCCCCACGGCATATGGACATGCACAATGATGGTCATGGTCAGTGGCAGGCATTAGCATGTGTGTTTTTTGTAAGAAAGTGTACAAATGTGGAGGTTAAAGAAACATTGGTCAAATATATTCCACAGAAGTGATGGTCACACGAACAAGGTCAGGGTGCATTTATGAGTTTTAAAGTACCACCAACCGAGAGACAAAAATGAAACACATTTACACTTAAATGAGATTCTGCTGCTGAAACAGACACAAAGACATCCAAAGACACTCAAAGGTGTGAGAATGACCACGCACACCACACTATATGTGTGTGTAAGTCCAGTTTGTCCTTCTCTAAGTGGACACATTTGACTACAGTTTGACCTTTCTCCGAGCATGTACCAGCTGCAGTGTCCCAGAGTTTCATGCTGGGATTTCTCAGGCTTAGCGGATGCCCTTTTCATCCAACCGCCCTCTTGTTTCTCACACCTCAAAAGTTAAAACAACCTACGTTTATTCAAATGCCTGATTCAGCCTCTACTCATTTAAGTTAATTTAACCAACTGCATGCGCTTGAGCGCTTGTTTACATGCGTGATAGTCTTCGACTAGACAGCTACTGCAAATCTGCCAACCAAAATGAGTCTTGGGAACTCAGAGCCAGACATCATGAATCACTTGTTACTGTAGCCAGTTCCAGATGTTTCACCGCAATCAAAGTACTGAATGAATATGAAATCACCTTGACTGGAGCTCCAGAGGCAGTTCAAAACATTAATCTTCTTTCATTGCTGGAATAATGCAATACTACTGTAAGTGGATCCAAGAACATCCAACTTCTTCAAAGTTTCCAAACCCAATAAAATGGCCTCAGAGGTGTATGAATTTTGTGTTTGTTTATAAACAACTGAGAAAGGGCGGCTCAAAGCTGCTCATCATGTAAGTGTGCTAGTACAGCAGGGAATTTAAAAGCTCATACGCATCCTTCTTCTCACTTTCAAATACGCACACTCGCATGCTAATACAACCACAGAGCAGAAAGATGCGCTTCTGTCCCCTTCTCTCATGTAATAGTCAGGGAATACATTCTACAATCTATAATGTATGAAAATAAGTCACTCATTCCTTCTCAGCTCTCCTTTAAAAAAAAAAAAAAGAACGGGTGAATGAGTAATCAAGGTGAGAAGGCAACGCTTGAGGAGGAATCTATGGAGTGCACAGGGGTAAACATTCCTATTTTTAGCATGCCTCCACAAAGACACGCACCAAAACAACAAAACAACTCAATGCGTTTAGACAGTGAAAGAGAGTGTATCTATTTTTAGAAAGTCACATTCATATTTTCATGAGTGAAATGCATGAATCGCATAGATTGCCAGCGGCGTGTGAAAGCATGCGCACGTGCACTCACATTCGTGCGTGCTCCAGTTGTTATAGAAAGGCAACCGGAGTTCTTCCTCCCCATGAAGACAGATTAGCTGTGGCAGGTTCAGGACAGTCGCAGGGAGCACGTGCATGTGTGTGTGTGTACTGATCTAACAAACGTGCATGGATCTTTCACAGGGACTTAATGTTTGCATATTTATGGGGGACAAATTAATGCACTGAGTCTGCTGATGTTAAATATCTTTACAGAAATGAATGTGTATGTCTGTTGGAATGTGCACAGTTGGTTAATCTGTGTATGCAGGTGTGTGACAGAGAGAGAAGTGCATCTCAAACTCAGAGGACATCTGCCTCCAGGGAGATGAGGGAGCTGGGAAGTGGAAGTTAACCGAATGTGTAGTCTTGTGTGTGAATATTTTTGTATTTATGGGTCTCCTAATTGGATAACAGTAAAAAAGACAACAATAACCATAAAAATTTGAAAATAGTCAGCAAAACTCTGCATAAATTCTGAAATTATTTATCCAACCGCATTCAGTTTCAAATACATGGTTATTTTTCCCAAATAGAAAAGCACACTTGTAGAAAAGTGATAAAAAAGTGCAGTGACCATGTCAAGCCAAGATTAGAATGAGGTGCAATAAATAGATAGTTCCAAAAAGAAAAATTCTGTCATCAATTGCACCTGTATGTAATTTCCAAAGCTTTGGGTCCTTAATGACTTTAGTTCTTCTGCTGAACATAGAATAAGATATTTTAAAGAATGCTGGTAACTATTTTGGTGACAACAGACTTTCATTGTATGGAGAGAAAAAAATGTCTTCTGTTTTGCAGAACAAGAAAAAAGTCATCCAATTTTGGAACGACATGAGTTTGAGTAAATGATGGCAAAATTTTCATTTTTAGGTGAACGATACCTTTAACTGATTTGAAATACATCCACACTGAGACCCACTAGAGTGTGGTACATTAAACATGCTAAAAACAAAGCCAAATACACAGGCGCTTTATATTCTCCATCTCTTCACAAATGATCAAGCACGTGTCCAATGCCTTTCCTCTGATCTGGCAAAAAGGCAGAGAGAAAAGACTTCAATGTTAAGCGGCGTGTGTCTGTGTGTTCGTTCTGTGGGAAGGAGTCATGCTGTTGCACAGGGGGTTGTTTATCCTGACAGGTTTTCTGTAAGGAACACATAAGGAACACACACAAAGCAGTTACAAGCTCTGCCGCACATAATCACCTTCCTTAGACAAATCTTTTCTGCATATCTTTATTTTATGTATACTAATGTCTTCACAAATGAGTATCTGAGACATGCTGTCAATTACTAAATGCAAATGTACTAAGAATGAATTGCAACCCCATTGTTTTTGTTCATGCACAGTCTTCACTGTTTTAATGTCTGTTTCAAGTGCTGTAATTATGCAAAGCATCTTTCATTCATTTGTGATATAATTTTTAGTTGAATTCATTTTTATTATAAAAATTATAATTTTAAATGATTATTCTTGTGAAATTTTTTTTTGTCTGTTTACACCATTTTCTCAAATAAGTTTGGTTTGTCTGGGTGTTTATATATCTTTAATTATTTATATATGTATATTACATAGGCAATAAATTGGAAATATTTCTTCAAGGATTTGGTCTCTAAAATATGCTGCTTCAATCCTAAGTAAAAGTGACCCAGGGAGCAGTCAGAGTCCAGTCCAATTATCACTGTGCCCTTGAGCAAGACACTTAACCTCTGGTTCCTTCAGGGAGACTTTCCACGCAATTAGTGTAGCATTAGTCTCTCTGGATGAAAAGTGTCTGTTAAATGGAAAGTAACTCAGACGGACAGTCTTGCTCTCTCCTTCACAAACCCATCCCTTTATTCAATCTATCTTCAATCTATTTCTAAATACATGATAAATGAAGGTGTTCTATCACGTTACTGCAGCATTCAGTCAATAACCTAACCATCCAGCCGCACAACACAGACCAGATTAGAGCAAAGAACAATAAAAAGAACAGCTAGATTTCTGGTTACCTTGGATCTCACAACCGTGAGTTGGAGGCTTTCGTAATGAGTGTGTTCTTGCAGCTTTGCACTTTCTGTGAGTAAGAAAAAAGACTTGACCTTCTTGTGTTGGGTTGCTCGTGAAATCTTGCAATATTCATTTTTTGTTTACACCTTCTTTCCTGAAAAAGTTTGGTAATATATGTTTAAGTCTCTTTGGCCACCAGCAGCGTGTATGCAGAGATGAGATGTTTGTTAATTGAAACGGGTTTATGAAGAGTAGCACTATAATCTGTAAGGAATAGCCCTATAATCTGGTGCCCTCTCTCTCTCTCTCTCTTACTTGCATTTAGCTAAACAATTACACAAAGTGGCTTATCATCCTCTGTCTACTCTGAAAAATGCGAAGCTAGAGCAAGTCACTCCAGGGAGAACAGCAGGTTATTCAAATATGATTGTCCATATTGCTGTCAAATCCTTTTGCATTAGCATATAAATCAGAAATAGTGGAGCCCACGTGGAGGTGCATACACACAAACACCTTTCTTAAAGGGACAAGTCATCTAAAAAAGTGAGAATGCAGTCAGCATTTACCATGTTGTCCAAATCCTTTACTTTCTTTCTTCCCATGAAAGAAAGAAAGAAAGAAAAAAGAAAGAAAAAGAAAAAGATTTTATGAACATTTTCCTGCAGGTATTTTCAATTAAACAGTTTTTACAAATGCAGTTAATAATAAAACATTGATAGATTGATTAATTGATTGACATTTTTCAAAATATTTCTTTTAAACAACATAAATAGTAAGGGTTAACAGTGAGTAAATAATTACAGCACTAAAGTTTACATAATAATACTTTACATTCCTGTTGAAGATTTGTAGTATATACAGATGTGTAATATATATTTTCCATACCTCTCTCTACCTTTAGCTCTCCTTGAACTAAGTTCTAGTAGTAGTTGTTTTTTATTATTTATTTTAAATAAATATTTAATCATTTAACTTTTTTCTTATTATAAGAGGCACCAGGCAACATTTGTTAAGCTTTGCCCTGTGCGCCTGTTTTGTTCAATATATCTAGCATGTGGCTCTTTCAAAAAGGATATTTTCTCATAGTTTAAGCCAGGGTCATTACCATCACTGTAACCACGCTGCTCCTAAGTCCCTCATGGCAGTACTTTATCTTATCAGATTAAAATCAGACCCTTAGGGGCTCAGAGAGGCGTTGGATGTAGCAAAAAGTGTGGTTGGCTAATTAGTTAATGACCTTGTTAAACTCATCAGAAGCTGTCTGGTATAAGCTAAAGATCACAGGGTCATTGTCAGAAGCCCCTAAAGCTTTTACGCTCGTTTACTGCTGATACTTCTCAAACTAATGAGCCTACTTTTTTAAAATCTCTGCTTTCCACCATCATGTTTTAGGCACCTATTCAGTTTTTCATTGTTAATAAATTTGTTCAACTTTCCATCTGTTTCAGGGTCTCCATCTTTAACCTACATCCTTAACGTATTTGTGCCCCTGGACCACAAAACCAGTCATAAGCAGCACGGGTAAATTTGTAGCAATAGCCAAAAATACATTGTATGGCTCAAAATTATCATTTTTTCTTTTATGCCAAAAATCCTTAGGATATTAAGTAAAGATCATGTTCCATGAAGATATTTTGTACATTTCCTACCGTAAATATATCAAAGATGTATTATCATTAGTAATATGCATTGCTAAGGACTTCATTTGGACCACTTTTTTATAGGTGATTTTCTCAATATTTAGACTTTTTTGCACCCTCAGATTCCAGATTTTCAAATAGTCGTATCTTGGCCAAATATTGTCCTATCCTAATAAACCACACATCAATGGAAAGACTATTTATTCAGCTTTTCAGATTTCAATCTCAATTTCAAATTGACCCTTATGACTGGTTTTGTGCTCCAGGGTCACATTTCAGGAATATGGAAGTGCATATACCAGTTAATTGTTTATTGACTACATATGGCCCCAGAAGTGTAAACACTGAGCCACTCAGGGACCATCAAAATCAAGATCTGTCAATCTTTTTCCAGTTCAAAGTAGTACTGTAGCAGGCTGAGCCAGAGGGTGTTTAGCCAGTATGGCTGATGCATTTTATGGGAAAAGAAGTTAAGATGAATTTACAGAAGTGTAAACCAAAATTCAAAGACTTGCCAAAATACACAGAGACAGACAACAAGGTAAAACAAGGTTAAACAATAGGTGCTTTCGCATCGCATAGTTTTAGAAGCTAGTCAGCATGGTCGTTCCTAGAGAACCAATTTCTCCCACGGGCTGTTTTCCTGGTTGTATTCGCACCAGCAGCAGGAACTCTGAAGCAGCCGACAGAGATGTCTTTATGCACAGCATTTACAAATGTCAATTCCCCCAAATGGAGTTCCTAGAAGTAAAAGCGTTCCTAGATCCTATGGCACGAACATGCCAAATAGCGGTTACTTCCGCCAATAGTTCTAGGAACTATGAAAAGGTTCCTCTGGTGCGAAAGCCTCTAATGGCAAAGCTTTTACAAAATGGAAGAATTTGATGGAATGTTTGGGTTTCAATCGAGACACTGAACTTGAGTAGTTTCTTCTTGACAGATAAGCTAAACTCTAGTTTGTGCCACAACCGAGATAAAATAGTAATATATTGTAAGGATAAGAATAAGGACGTGATTGGTGTAAGGGGCATTTTCAAAGCTTGTTTGAAAATCTGCTTTAATTTTGCAGTTCCACTACGTTAACTAGTAGCGCAGAAACTACATACTTCACCTTTATGTAAAATCAAAAATAGCACTTCATGTCACAAAGACTGCCAACCCTTATGAGTGGATCAAGGCCCTTGCTAGTGCCCGATATAAAGATTCACATCATAGGCAGTATGTCTTTTTTGTTGTGTGATTCACCTACACTTCCATTTTCTGTCTTTCTTTACATTGCTTTTAGTCTTGTTCACTGACTTGACTTCACTTCCCGCTTCTCCGATCACTCACTTGTGCTTGTTTTCCTCTTCTTTGCCCCTCCATTCTGTCTTCCTCATCATCTCCATATCCTTCTCTCCTCGCTTCACTTAACATTCCTCTCATGTCATTAAGATTAAAGTTCTGAGCAGGCAGGATGACACGGCAGTTTGAATTATTTAAACAAGGGTGAGTGGATGACGAGGACTACGGTGGCCTCGAGAGTACATTACACAGCTGGTCAGCGACAAATAAAACCCTGCTGTACAGTTGGGGGCATTGAGCAACACGAGGTTAAGGTTCTTGGATGAATTGAGAAAACTTACATCCTAACATTTTACGGTAACACCTTACAATAAGGTGCAATTTGTTAATATTAGTTAATCCATTAGGTATAATAAACTAGAAATTGTCAATCTTTTTACAGCATTTATTAATCTAAGTGAGCATTAATTAATAAAAATACAGTTGTCATTTGTTATTCATGTTTGTCAGAGGAAAATTTATAAAAGCATTGTGCATTGTTAGTTCAAGATAACAATACATTAATGCTGACGAACTGAACCTTACTGAAAAGTGTTACCAGTATCTTTCACTACCCATCTAACTGTATTTTGCATTCTTATATTAAAAAAAAAAGCCCAATATGACAATGGGATTATTCAGCTGTTTTTCTTGTTTTAGGTCAATGTTTTAACAGCATCATACATAGATTGAGCCAACATTTCTTTGTCAAATAAATAATTAAATATGTATTTAATGTAGACTACTTACAGTGTAATGCACTTACAGGATTAAAAAAAAATAAATACAAATATACAATGTAAAAACTTAAGTATACATTAAGTTCATTTTATCAGATAGGGAGTGTTGTAACATGGGGTTAGTTGTAACACTGTCAGTTTGACCAATCAGAAACAACCTATGGTGATGTCATCCATATCATACACTCCCATCTCCAGTTTGAGCTAACAGGAGAAGTGGCATGTGTCTGTGAGCAAGATTGTGAATTTTATCACCAAAAAAGTGATTTTCAGGTAAGAAAGTAATTTTTTTTAATCAAGATTACTTTTTGCCTAGCATTCATTGTAATGTAGATAAACAATTTTGACTTACATAATCTTAAGTAGCCATTTCTCTAGTTTAATTTGATGCTAGACATTAATGCTAACTTCAAACCCACATGCTAAAAGAGTTAGCTATGTCACACACACACACACACACACACACACACACACACACACACACACACACACACACACTGACACACACAGAAATGTGTTATATTGTTAAGTTTAAAGTTCCAACACACACACACCCACACCCACACTGACACACACAGAAATGTTAGTGTTAAGTTTAAAGTTCCAAAACAAATATACTGTACAGACACACACACACACACACACACACACACAGATGTTATAGTTTTAAATTCCAGAGGAAATACACTACACACACACAAATTTGATATAGTGTTAAGATGAAAGTTCTAACAAACTACAACACACACACACACACACACACACACACAGCAATCTGTTATAGTCTTGAGTTTAAAGTTCCAGAATAGTTTTGTTAGTTTAAATTGTTCAGTTTTGTTCTTCAATCAAGTTCTTGCATAATCTCGAAAGTGTGGATATTGTTTCACCAAATTACCTCTTATTGTTACATCTATCCCCAGCTAGTGGGGTAGGTTGTAACAACGGAACTCTTTGTATTTGACATTAACTCACATAATCTGTGATTGTGTAGTACAAGTTCAAGTGAGTTTTATTTGTAGTAGACAAATGTGGCTACAATGTATCAAAGTTTGAGAGGTCTAGCATGAACAACCACTAAGTTACTGACCCTCAAACAAAAAGTGTTACTATCATCCCCAGTCTCCCCTAATCAATTTAAATGTAAGTACATAGAAAGACACTAAGGCCAGATTTACTAAACAGGGCAAATTAGCACCAGAGCTTCCAAACAGCTGAGATGGGTGTGGAAATCTCTGCTGGTGATTTACTGACAACGTGCAAATTAAGGAACACAGACGCAACATCTCATTTACATTTCACGCAATATACCAAGCACAGCACAAATTAGTGTAGTCGCAAATAAACAGAGCTGATGCCCATCAGGTGCGGGTAATCTAATTATGACACATGCGCAAAATAGTTTAAGACATGCTTTTTTTGTGCATTAAATAATGGCACAAATATCAGTAATTTGAAGAGCGCAAACGTTAGTAAATCGTGTTGCATGATTCATTTTAATACTCTCCTCCCATAAATTTTGCGTCTGAAAGTGAAACTCCTACAAATACATATTCAATAAGGTCAGGCCCAAAAATAAGGCTACGTTCACACTGTCAATTTTTGGGATTGACAACCGCATTTTCTTTACAGGTGTGAGTCTCGAAATGTCCTGTTCACACAGCAGCTTACAGTTGTGTTTAGAATACTGTCTGTATGAACGTGCAACGGGAGTCAAGCCCGTATTCCTTACCAGTAACCATAGCAACAGTGGCCAAAGTAAAATCAAAGATGGTGACCTCCATTAAACTGAAAGTCTTATCACTTTCTGACACGACAAGAGTCCAATCGAGCCGCGAGTTCATCCGCCAAATCCTCATTAACCGACAGCAGCCTTTAAATTTGGGTGGAGAGTGGAGTATTTGGGTCACGCGCAGAACACACAATTGACGGGAGCGGCTCCGGTGGAAAACTGATGGGATATAAAAATTTCAGGTGACAGACACGCAGCTCATTTCTCCGTCGTCACTGTAAGTTACCGAAAACACACATGAAAACATGTAAAACACGTTTGTGCGGCAGAGCGCCTCCCTCTCGCACTGTATGACGTGACAGACAACTAGTTGTCCAGTCCTGTTCCATTCACACAGCGTTCCGAAAATGCGGTTGTGAGTCCTGAAATGACGGGAGCGGCTCCGGTGGAAAACTGACGGGATCTACAAATTTCAGGTGACAGACAGGCAGCTCATTTCTCTGTCGTCACTGTAAGTTACCGAAAACACACATGAAAACACGTAACACACGTTAGACACGCGTTTGTGCGGCAGAGCGGCTCCCTCTCGCACTGTATAACGTGACAGACAACTAGTTGTCCAGTCCTGTTCCATTCACACAGCGTTCCGAAAATGCGGTTGTGAGTCCTGAAAATTTACAGGTGTGAGTTCGGTTACAGAATGCGGTTGTCAGACCCGTAAATAACCGAACTGTGTGTGAACGTAACCGCATTAAGGACTCAAATACAGGACTGACAACTAGTGGTCGACCGATATATCGCCAAGGCCGATAAGTTTTTCTGTTTGGCCGATGTGATCGAGGCAGGACTTTTATTTTGACGGCGCTGAGAACGGCAGCGCCTGAG
>NW_015536800.1:2430498-2437212 GCF_001515605.1 Sinocyclocheilus anshuiensis | reverse complement strand
TCTAATAATCAGATAGAACTGTTAAACAAAGGAATTAAAATGTAGGCTATACAAAAAAAGTATTATAACGATTGCTTTAATATTATTAGTAATAGAAAGGCAAACTTAATTCTTTCGCATTTGCCGTCAGCATTCAGCAAATACGCATTTATATAATTTAAACAAATATTTGAATGATTAATGAACATTTAATTTCACAAACCTTGCAAACTAAGTCGGATCCTGTTGTAAGATCTTGTGAAGTATGCATGTGTATCCTGCATGATCGCGTGTTCTCTGTGTGACGGTCGGTCCGTGCAAATTGAATGCTGACAGAAGGACAGTTCAGCTTCACTGGAGACGCGCGATAGACAAACTTTAAACTAAGTTAGTGATTTCAAATTATGCTGCGCTTTATGCATTTGCACACTATCATATTCATGTCATTTTCATTGCGTGCTGTATGTAAAATGAGTGTTACCATGGCTTTATTTAAAAAATAAAATAAAATAAATATGATTCCCTATGCACACAAACTTCCCAGAATACTGAGTGCCTTGTTGGTTACAGTGTTTACTTCCTTTTTAATTATATTTTTATTAATTATTTATTTATTTGTGAAAAATGCTTTGTCTTCTATGTTTATTTTACACAATTATTTTTAATCCATTTTCAAATGATTTCAAATTTATTAAATATAAATTAAAATAAATAAAATTATATCGGCCATTGGCCTCCCTGCTTTCCAAGATATCGGCATCGGCTGTCAAAAAAAAACATATCGGTCGACCACTACTGACAACCGTATTCTGCTGCTGTGTGAACGTGGCCTAACTGTCCACAGTGCTAATTCTTCACTGCGCGTCTTAAATCCTGACAGTACTGTTTTAATGCCAAAAGACGGTTTGCACTTGCGCAAGCTGTTAGTAAATCTGGCCCTATATATAAAGCTGGTCTACATTTTCTAAAAGGTAAAGAGTTTGATTTGATTCTTTTAGCTTGTATAGCAAACTGTACATCAGTAAAGGTTAGGCAATCATTGCAATTTAAATCATGTATTATGCTGCATCTGCTTATAAAATTACCAGTCAACAGAGTAACCTCATTTTATTTTATTGCCAAAAATGAAATTTACTGGTATTTGGTACTTGGTCAATTTTAGAGACTGTATTTTCACAACACAGTATATTACATTCAAATTTCATCTGATATCGCTCATCATGGCCTATAGATTTAATCTCCTGTGAAGGTGATATTGTTCTGTGAGCATGCCTTAGCATCATAAACACATAATCATCCTTTTAAAAGCTATAATGTACAATCAGATAAAATCACTAAAATGGGGCTTTCTCATCACATCTGCTCATTGATTTGTTCCTAATGGAATGCTCTGTGTTTCTGGTCATGAAACAGTGACCACAAAAGTTGACACACAATTTATAGACTAAATTGATTAGGTTTATGCTGGCATAAAAGGAGACATAGAGTACAAATTCATTATGGGAAGTGTAACCTTCGCAAATTCAGTGATTGCTTTAACGATGTGACATAAAAAGATCACATTGAGTAGTAACAGCGGGCGAAAGGGATGTTGAAAAAGCTATTCCCTTCACCTCTCATGCTTTTTGTCTGGGGGACTGATAGGATCTTGCCCATTCTGAACCAGTTGGCCATCAAGCACACATCAGCAGGGTGGTCCATGGGTCCGCGACTGGGGCACGAGTGCTCGGTCAACAGAATCACTTTAATCATCATGGGAGCAAGGTGAGGTGAAAAGTTAAGAAGTTTTGAAAAGAACATTCACATTACCAGGAGAATTCAGATACAATTCAGGCTGTATAGGTTGAGACCACCTGCTGTTAGCAGAGTCACCCCACTCATTAATGGTGCAGCATGTGGCAAGAGGTGGAAAAGTACTGAAAAATGACTGCATGCAGACTCACATTCATATATGCCTGCTTGCCGTAAGCTTCTCCCACTCTGGAGGCTCAAAGCATCTGGATCAGTTGCCCTAAGGGTGTACTCACACTATGCATTTTGAACCGTGCGTTTGTCTCTCAAAGCCCGGTTTGTTTGACTAGTGTGAGCGCTCCATGCCACTCGGGCGCGGTTCGTTTAGTCGTCCCTGGCCCGGTTGGAAGAGGTGGGCCAGGGCATGGTTCGGTTGGGCTCGGGCCTGGTACGCATGTGAGCGCTAACCGCGCCTGGAGCATGGAACAGATACTATTTTGTGTGCGCTACTGTCATCATTACGACCGCAAACATACACTATTACTAATACTACACTGCACTTTTCAATTCATTTAATTCAATCAAGTAAATTTACATTTACGGATAATCGCGCTCAGGCTCGGTTCAAGGCAACCGTGCCTAGTGTGAGTACACCCTAAGATGAGGATGAGTAATTGTACTTCCAACACCGGGAATCAAAGGCATAGCGATCCCTGGCCTTCCCACAGCTACAGATAAAATGAAACACCTTTGATGAGGGGGGCTTCTGGCAATTTCCCTTAAGTGCCCTGTACACAACAGAGAGGTAGACAAACAGAATAGAGACTGAAGGTGGAGGATAAGTGGTGAAAGGAATGAAAGGAATCACAATGAACACAAAGCCGAAATCAAGAGTCTGGAAAAAGTAGTGGTAACATGCCCAGTGAGAGTGGAATGAGTAAAATGAGTTGAAGTGGCAAATTTGGTATGGGGGAAAGTGAGGTTATAGAGGGGGAGACAGAGGAAGATGCTTGTTTACCTGGCCACATGCAGCGGTTCTCAGTTTTCATCTGCTCTCTTGCTTACTGTCCTAGAATGCCCTGCTGTGATGTCATCTCAGTGTTTTCAGGACTACAAATCATTCCATGTCTCATGTGGCCCAGTGCAAGTCTAAAACCATACATGATTAAACAAAGATCTGCTTTCAAACAGTGCCACAATGCACAAATGTATGGTACACATGGTGTGCTTTCACTTTTTTAAACATTAGAGGTACAAATCATGTTTTTGTTGTAAAAAAAATAGACCAGCTACCTTAGAAAAGCTGTAGATAAGCTAATGTATCCAAAAATTTAAATCATACAGTCAAATTGTCCAAATTTTATTTTAGGGACCAATTCTTACTATTAATTAGTAGCTTATTAGAATGCATATTACTAGCAAACTGGCTGTTTATTAGTACTTATAAAGCACATATTAATGCCTTGTTCTGCATGATTATTTTTTTAGATCCCATATAATCCTACCTAATACCTCAACTTAACAACTACCTTACTAACTATTAATAAGAAGCAAACTAGTTTATTGAGGCAAAAGTCATAGTTAATAGTTAGAGAATAGCGTGACCAAATTTTGCCATAATCTGCTGAAATCCCATCGAAATGAGTGCATCATATTGAAATGATTTAATTGAATTTAATGTTTATTATTATTATTATTGCTAGAAAAATTCAGGATTTTAAAGAGTTTTTGCTAACAGGGTTGCAACAAATCTCATGTGAATCTCCTAAAAAAAATCAATAGATTCAACAATCAATAGAAAACACAACATAATAATAATAATCAAGCCTTATTGTGTACTGTGGAATTATCTGTGGAAAATGCCCAGTATTTTTGTAATTGTGATTTTGCAGTAGATGTCGGTCTTTGCATCCACAACACGCACACAAAATACCAAATATTTCCCATATTCAATATTTTGAGGATTATGTGCTCACTTGGCTTCACTGTCTCTCTTGTGGACAATACCTCAGGTGGGCATCTTTTTAAAAGGGTTAGCCAAAATAACCTAAATGTACCCCACAAACACTGAAAATAGGATTTATTTTGGAACAATTTTAACTCATAATAATCTCACTAACTCACTAATAATTACAAAGAAATGGTATTACATTAAATTGAATATATTTTTTAAGAAGAAAGACTGAAATTGAAATTTTCTTGTAAAATGTATTTCAGTAATCTGTTTGCATTTACAACTTCGAAAAATCATTTTTTTATAGTGTACTTGTACTACAGTGAGAATCTTACAACCTGGTCTCATGGCAAAAACCTACCGCGAGACGCGAAATACGTACCAATAAGTACATATCACTGCGGTTTCCAAAAGAAATGAACACTAGAGGCAGTAAATCTCACACCTTTTATTCCTTTTCACACACATTTACAGAGTTTCGATTAATAAAGCGTAATTTTCGCACAATTACTTGAAGAATATCACGTTATGACTTCAAAACAATTTTAATATGCTGGGAGATTTGAAAACTGATGCTTTTGAACGTTAGCACCGCACATATCCAGCTTCATATGAATGGGTTTTCATCGACGGTAGGTTTGTTCGGTAGCTCACGGAGTACGGAGACATACTTGAGAGGCGAGGAGCTCCGGTTTGAATCCCGTGTAACTACGGTTTGACAAAATGGTTCAAATCTGCATATAAGTAAGTTCAAATGACACGGTTGCATCAACAAATGTGTTTTTATATCAGTTTTGCATTTGTTAACACTATCGGGTAGGTTTAGGGTTGGGTTTGGTGTAGGGCATATTTCCAACACGATAGAGCATTAACTTTTAGCGACAGTCCCCGGATATTTGAATTCTGAACCACCACAATACGTACCTGAAGCAACGTAATAAAAACACAGCAATACGTACCTATATCAACGTAATAAAAACGTGCCAGGGTTCACGTATTGAACCCGTGTTTTAGCGCCACTCAGTGGACATTTCTCTTTGAAACTGCGGCGAAACGTGCAGTAAGGTACGTAAAAACGGTGTTGCAGAAAAGCACCCAGAGGTACGTATTTTTATGAGACTGGGTTGGAATCTTATGTCGTGATTAACAATTAAAAAATTCTGCTCCTCCTGACTAATCAATGTGGCGTTTAGCCTGTTCAGTTACGGTAAAGTAGGTTTCTGACAGCCTGTGGCTCTTGTGGGGATTTTCTCCTGACAATCCCAGATCATGCCATTCTGTAAGGGATAATTCCCTGTGGACTCCTGGGGTATAAGGGCAGATGAGACATTACCTTCCAATTAAAGTTCCACCAGCGGAGGCTTAAACCGTTGGGATTTCAGACTGGCCTGGTATGACCCAATATGGTTAACGATGATTAGAGGACTCATACAAACCCGAGGCTATTTTAAACACAATGCTGTATGTGGATCAGCTCGGGACTGCATGAGATACAAGACGATGGGCTCTTATTGTCAAGTGGATTTAGTTTGGGGTTTCTAAACGATTGGATTGATGTCTAATCACGGATGTCGTGTTTGTAATCGTGGTCTGCTCTTTCACCCTGACAACAAGGATATAATTGTATTCAAAAAGGATAGGGTGCCAGCAACATCCAAGCAGGAGTTTACTCAATGGCACATTTACATAGGTTGAGGCGAATCAAGCTTACAACTTCCAAACACACTTTCCAGGAGTGGAATATTCAAGCGTAAAATCCTTGCCCTGGGAAGGTACTGATATTAACACCCTGCCACGGCCCGCTAGGTCTCAGACATCCCTGTTCAAAGGTTCAATTCTCTGAGCTTCTTGCCCAGGCTATGGCCTGTCATCATGCCCGGTCCCTCGTTTCTCTAATTATTCATTCCTCAATGTTTCTAGCCTGCTATCCACTCAGTCTGACAGCTTGGCACTCCTTGTGCATGTTAATCACTTGGCGTCTTGCTAACGGAGCAGTGCCGCACGCTCACATCAATAATAGTAGGCACATCAGCGCTGTGCACTGTAGCACACTGACACTAGTCAGCATGAGTGGAGCACTTTATCTAAGAGTCATTCACAAATGAACAATTATCCAATAATGCTAAAAATACACTAATAAACACCAGTTGCAGACTGATTAAATTTACTGAAAAAAACATTCAGATCATTTTCAAAAGGAAATGAGCATCACTTACAGATCACTCAAGGTCTGTTGCAAGGGCAATAACCACGTCCACAAGAATAAATGAGAAGCTGCTAATAGTCGAACGCAAATGATGGAGCTTTTATTATTACTTTCAGCACTAGACTAGTCACTTGGTTTTCTACTTTAAGTCCTTTCTTTGTTAATGAACCTATCAGTCTGAGAAGCACAAAAGGACAAGTATGTCACTTAAGGATGAAGCAGCGGTGGATAAAATATGACATTGGCAAAATGGCCATTACCTTTCCAGTTCACTTAATAGCAAATGCACAGGTGATAAGGCCAGATTCCTGGAGGGCATCATAAGGGTTAATTTAAAAGGAAAGTAGTTTATCATAGATATTTTCTTCACTTACAATGAGTTAAGCCCTGACCTCCAGTGACCTTTTTGGAATTTGCTGTACATTAAAATTTTAATGGCTGCATATGGTAAAATCAAAGACTTAGTAGCTAAATTAACTCTTTCCCCGCCATTGATGGAATTTTCCAGCTTTCCGTGTTTTCATTGGTGTAGGTAGGAGGCGCTATTACGCTAAGAGTATTGAATGCCTGGATCAAAACACAACGAAGAAGAAGCAGAAACAAACGATCACGCATGTAAACAGATGCTATATAAATCAAAACTGCCTAATGTTACTGAATGAAATGTCGATCCAGGAAGTGGTATAGGACAGTGCAAACTTTGGATGTGTTGATGAAAGCGACCTATTCCATCTATGTTTTGATGATTGTTCTGAATCTGATCTAGATGTAGTCTTTTACAAAAATATTTTTGAGCAAAAATACTGGCAACATAAAAAAAAACACTGGCGGGTAAAGGGTTAAA
>NW_015536800.1:2417439-2430146 GCF_001515605.1 Sinocyclocheilus anshuiensis | reverse complement strand
CCCCCCCCCCCCCCACCCCCTTTCTGCTCTAGGAATAAATCATGCATGAAGAATAAAAACAAAATTAATTGGTAAAATGATTAAACCTCAAGTTGCGTTGGTTAAATCAAGTAGGAAAGTAGTAATTAATTGGATATCAAATTAAGCATTCACTAAACAACTCAGCTTTAAAGTGGACCTCTTTCAAAAATATGTCAGGAGCTACAAGAAATGTAAATCCATAATTTACCATTTAGAAATTTGCACACCTCCCTTGAACTGACCCCTAATTACTATTAGAACTAGCGTCTGCCTTAACTTTTACCACTTGGACAAACCTGAAAGATCTTGAATAAATATTTTCAAGATGATTTAAATTCAAAATGTAATCATTGTAAATGGCAAAAACTCAACACTTGGTAGACAACCAAAAGAATCTTATGCCTCCAGACCACCATGGGGATTGTGAATTGTGAATATCTATAGCTGATTTTTCCTGTTTTAGACCTGAACAGGGTTCTCAGAAATACCAGTCAATGCCTGAGCAGAACATCATGCCATTAGTCAAGGAGCTAAAGCTGGGTTAAAAATGGGTCTTCTAACAAGACAATGACCAAAAGGATTTAAGCAAATCTACCAAAAGATGGCTCAGGAGAAAGAAGATCAGTGGATTTGTCAGTGGAAGTCAAAGTCCAATCCAAAATCCAATTGAGATGTTGTGGCAGGATGGTTCATCACAGTCAGCCCTTGAACCTTCCTCAACTGAATTCTACAAGGAGGAGTCAACAAATAATACCTTAAAATATATGTCAGTGACAGATTAATGACTTTGTGAGAGCTGTAGTTTGGGGGGTCCGTGCATTTTCAGATCTGTAGATCATTTACTTTTTTCCTGAAACAGGGATTTGTTACAACGTTGCATTTCTTCTTGATTCAGTTTGCTTTCACAAGGCAGCATTTCAAAGTGCAAAGTGTACCAAAATGTGTTTATGCAAGTCACATGCTCATTGGTCAGAGTAGACCTGTTGTATGTTGTGCTGTATGTTGCTCACAGCATCAACCATCAAGATGGAATAGCTCCGCAGACATTTTGTGGCCTTTTCTTTATCTGTCATTACACACACACTTCTACAAATGTCGCCACCATTTTCAGTTTTAACTGACAAATTATACATTCAAATTTATCAGTTAGAGTGGGAATCCAGTTTTTGTCTGGGCAGCTTGCAATGTACCCGTTTCAGAAAAGAGCAATAATATAAAGTGTTACCAATAAATCTAATAAATATTTTTTGTTACATAAACACTTACTAAATACTTAAGTGATTTATACTAATTTCAAATGTTTTAAAATATACATATACAAAAAAGTGACAATTTATGCTGGGTTCAAAACCTTTCAGACAGCATTGTACTGTTTATCTAAAGAAATGACAAGCAAACTTTTTTTTTTCTTTTGCAACTCATCCAAACCAGAAAACTGAATTGTCGATGACAGCCATCAACCTGGTTTTTATTTGGCACCACTCCATCAAGCATAATTTTAAAGGTGACACTCAATTATTGATCTCAGTAAGACTTGATGCTATTTTTGCAGACATTCCAGTGCACAGGGAGATGGTCAGTCTTTTCTAAAGATAGGAAAGTCTCACAGAGGAAGTTTCAGCTTCCATAAATGACAAAGCACATGGACCATCTTTCTGCTTTGATGTAGTTGTCCACCTCTTTGTTTTACTTGTCACAGTAAAGGAGGCAGCAACATGGAACTTCCTGCAAAATGCAGGATGTTCCCATAATTATTTAAAGCTGGATTTGTTGAGATAACCGTTTCTCAAACAGCCAAATTCTGTAGTCTATAAATACTCACATGAGACAGGAGATTATGTGTAGCTATTATGTAAGGGTGACAGGGACATGATGATGGGGAAAGGAGAGACAGCCAGAGGTCTAATGGGATCTGGAAGCAAACACACAACTTTTTGTCCCTTGTTCAGTTACACTAACTCACTGTCTCTTTTCCTCTAGAAGTGATTGACAGATTAAAAGAGTCAAAATGACAGTAGTTATGTCTTAGGGAGATGACATATCAAACTTGAGAACAACTGGAGTAATATGACTGCAAAAGGAGACTCTGCCCCTTATTAATGTAATGAGATTTGCAGAGTATGACAGCTTAGCTTTTAGAAAAAATCTTCTCAGTGTTAAACAAAACTGCTTCGCTTTCACTCAACCATTTCTCTTACACTAGTTAGTAATAAACATACCATACAATTGTGCCCATTCATTTACATATTCCTTGCAGGATCTACATCTAACATAAATGACAGCTTGCAGCATTTTGTTAATGTTGTGTAGTCACATGTCCTCAATTGTCTTAAGTGAGCTGCAAAACTGGACATCAACATCACATAGTTATTGTTGGGAAGACTAAATGTGTAGAGCATGATGGGAGAACTTACAGGACTTTCATTTTTGTCAAGAACTTCAGACAAATGGACTCATCAGGAAAAACCTAATGGTGTTCCCCATGGTTCATCCACTGGTGCTTCCGTATGATATATCCCGAACGCAGGTTTGCGGAAATACCACTACACATTAATCACTTGAAACATGTAACAGTTATCCAAATTTAACACAAGACACACTGTCTAAAATGCATCAACAACCTTTTACCTAAGTATTTCAAAGAACACTTACAGCAAAGTAATCATGTGTTTTTAAATAATAAACTTAACTAGCCTATGTGCACATGTAGCAGCACAAACAACTATACAGTGTGCTCTGTGGGCACAATGTGTTTAACACAATTACAATTTTGAATCATACCTGACAGCAGAGCGACACACAGCAGCGAGAATTCTGGTGCAGAGCTCCAGAGACTCTCACACACTGCATGGGTTTTTTTCTGACTACAGAATCCCAAAGTATTGTTTTGTCACTTCCCTTATATACCCAAATAAGAAAAACAAATAAATCTTCAAATCAGTTGTAAAAACATAAAATACCTTTTGGTTGTTAGGTTCTGTGATCCAGGGTCACACCTGGCTGGAGATAGATACACATTCTCACAGACCCCTAAAGGGGAACACACCCCCTCCTCAGCAGAACACAATTCTACAAAAGTTTTCAATATTTCTTATAATACAAGTGACTACTGTGAAATTGAGACCATTTCACCAATCGCACAGAGACCTTTAAAATGACACCACACATGAAGGGGAAAAACAACAGGTTCACAAGATACATGATATGTAGGATATGCATATTCTTAATGAACTTTGAGTGAAACCTTTTGGGGGAAAAGAGGGAGAGGCAGAGAGGGCAGGGGGAGACGAGGGTCGTAAATGAGTGAGGAGAGAGGTGTTGTTTTCTCTCTTTGGAGATTTCTTCTCCAGATCAGTTTTATTGTTTTATTGCATGGCATCTGTCTTGTGTGAGTTCCTGAGTTTTGGCTTCACAAGGAATTAATTTAATAAGGAAAACTCCTTTCACATATGATATAGATTATGATATGCAAAATAGCTTTACCTGGGCAGTAGTAAATTACATGAGCATGTATTTAATTTATTATAATTTAGCTTTTATCAAGGCTAATCCATTTAAAATTTGTAAAGTCTGAATGTCTGAAGCAACATCTCTCTCTGTCCCCTCAGAAATGTGCATGGTGCTTATCATTGCCTCCACTTGAAAAAGTAAGTTATTTTTAAACTCTCGGGCAAACTTTCAGTCTTTCAGTCAGAGCATTTGAAATGTACTCTGAAAAATGCTTTGGACTGCTTTTCATATAAATATTCTAATAGCTTTCTGAATATTCAGAGGGACAGATTGTGTGTTGATGCTTTGAAAGAGTTCATGAACACTGCCTGAACCATAGAGTTCTAATCTGGGACATTTTAGATGTGTACAGTTTTACATCTCGCATTTTAAACAGCCCTAACCTAGTACTTCTAAAGATTGGAATTTATTCTGGATCGGTGCCTTTTAACACATCGTGATCAATCTACTAGCTAACACAGATCAAATTCAATCTAAGGTCAGTAGACCTAAAGAAAAATTCAGTGAAACGGGAGATTTAGATAAAACTGCTTTTTATCGAATGTCAGGGGAAACAGGAGAATATATTTGGTAATATTTCACAATAAGGTCCCATTAGTTAATGTTACTTAATGCCCTACCTAATATTAAAGTAATAGTAATAGTAAATGGAGATTTGCTGTTTACTTCATAAAACCTCAATACATTGTCAGGACCTTTTTTTCTGACTGTCAAATGACGTTTGATATTATGCATATTATGAATTACCAAGGACCGCGAGTCCTGAAAATAATGTTCTTTACTCTTCTACTGAAGAAAGAAAGTCGCCTACATCTTGGATGGCCTGAGGGTGAGTAAATTAAGGTAAGCTGAGGTGTTCAGGGTGTGTTATCTATGTGACATTCCTGTACCTAGATATAGCTCGGAATTCCCCTATGGGATTTTTCTTATGCATTTTATCATAAACCAGGCAAAGATCATAAGTTTGATTGCTATGACAAATAATAGTACAACCTCCTTTAAAAAAAAAAAAAAAGATTTGAGATAGCATAAATGTTCATAGAATCGAAGGATTGAAAGAAAATGAAAAGAAAAAAATCAACACTGAACATACCAATACCAGTTCTGTTTCCCACATGGAAAATTATACTGATTCAGATTCATTCCAACAATAAGATGAGATGAGAATTCTCATGAAGAAAATTAGATGAGATTGGAGACTGTCTCCAGGGAAAGGAAACAACATGAGAAGATGACAAAGTGGATGCAGTTTTCCTCTAATGCTATTTAAAGTTGCAACAGAACAGAACCTCTGTGCTCACATTGGAGAAGAAGCTCAAGGCAACGTCAAAATCAGTAACAGGTTTGGTGGAAATGGTCACGGCATCCATTGATGCATGAACTGATTCTGTCAGTCCTAATGAAGTTAATGCCCCAGAGATAAGCAATGTTTTGACTCAGCTCTCACAGAATGTTGCCGGCCACTTCAAAATGGGGACAGGTGAAGGTCAAAGAGGTCAAGTTTTTGTCCAAAAGCTCAGCATGAACACATGCATAGCCCCAAATGTGCATTCACAAACACACAGTTGCAGACACTGCTGTATTCAAACATGCAACTGCAGAGCTTCATGTAGGACATGAATGCACACTCAGCAGTCACATGCAATCGCGTTCAAGATTACATGTTATCATACCATGAAAATTAAGACATTTCTGAAATAGATTGCTCACAACAAATTAATAAATTCTGATATGGGTTGTGAGCGTCTTACCAGTTGTCAAAATGTAAAATAGTTACGAATTACCATGAGGTTGTGTTGACCTACATAAGGTTTAGCTGTCTTTACGTAAAGTGAACAATTATTTGAAAAGCACAAATTTTCAATCAGGTAATCTGTAAATTTATCTTATCTTCTAGTATGAATATTCAGCTTTGTAAGACTTGTTTTAACTATGAACTTCAACAAATTCATTTTATTTCTTATTTTCAAACAGCCATTCTAACAGCTTGTTCTGGATAAAATTAATTTGAGCGAGGAGTATCAGTAGCAGTGCAGTCAGGTGTTTAGGGAAATGGCCACATAAAAAGACAGAGAGAAACGAGAGAGAGAGAAAAAAACATCAGTATTCAAATTATGTGTCTATTCCCACCAAGTCACTCCACCCTCTTTCTCAGTCGTGTGTAGTTAAAAAAGCAAAGAAGGGTTTATTTATTCATGGCCTTCATACATTCAGAATATCCCATATCTCTGCTTTTGTGTCTTGGAGATTACAATCTATGACCATTCTGGTTCTTAAACATCCATTCAATTTGTTTTTCTCTGTTGGCTATTTAAAATGTTTCAGAATGCAATACGAAGCACTGGCTGGACTTTCTTGATGACTAAAGTAAAATCAGGTACATTTGCCGGGGTGCATCTTCCCTTCCCATATTACCACTTGATCATTGGGTTTGGAGCTCTGCTGCTATTTCCTATAAATCAATATTCAAAGAGTTGAGTTCCCACAGGCATGTTCTAAACAGAGATGGACTGTAAGAATTAGATCTAAATTGAAATCCCTGCTGTTTTGAAAGTTTAATGTGGAAAAACTAGGGTAAAAGGCAGGCTTAGACTGGCTATACAAACTCGCTCACTCCCACATTCATTTACCACTTACTTGTTAATGAAGTAAAGGCCAGTTTGTTAATAATGAGGACTGTGAAAATGCTCTGTGATGATGACAACTATAAAAAGTTATTGCAATGTTGGCGACACTTTCAGAGCAATTCCTATGTAAACTTCTGAGAACTTAAAATAACTTTAATTATTTTACATTATTAAGATTATTTTATAATAACCACAAATGCTTAATGTTATATTGTGTATCAACTTAAATGAAAATGAATTCACAATCTCAGTGATTTAGTAAGTTCAAGTAATCAGAAACTGATTGGAAAGAATATTAGGAAAGAATTTGGTGGTGATGTTTCTGGTCACCTCCACCTTCCTGTTTTATTCTTTTGTAGTAAACAGATTTGTGTTTCTTTTTCTGACATTATGACAACACTGTTTCGTTCGAACATCCAGTAGAGCAGAAGATCAGACTATTTTGTTCTGTAGAGAAATGGACTGAAATATTAAAACTTCTTGCATCACACTGAGTATAATTTGCACATTTATTTGTTTTTGTTTTTTGTTTTTGATTTATTGTGATCTGTGTTTGAACTGATGATCCATTTCTGTTTCCAGCTTAATTAGTGAACTGAAATTAATTCCCCATCTGAAATTCAAAACACATCCAGTTTTATGTAGCATTTAACGAATAGGACTGACATCAGATTCCCATGTTAAATTAAGATGATATTAAAGTTGATAAGATTATAACAAATCTTTGTTAATTCACGGTTAATTTATTAGATAAGGTCACATTTGTGTTTCAAACTCTTGCACTTCAAAAAAAAAGAGGGAGCATGACACAATTAAACATTAAATTAATACTGGATCATATTAGAATTTTAGAATAATAGTTCCCACCTTTCAACCCATTAACAATGTCTAATGTGTTTATTAGATGCTCTGACATTTCTCTTTTTTAGGAGCACTGTACTAACTGCCAACCTCATTATGGTTGGTTCACTTTTCTTGAATTCACTAAAGAAAATACAGAAAAAAAGAACAAGCATAATAGAAGGTCTGTCCTGTTTCTGTATGCCCTCTCATTGCAGAACCTGACCTATCCGGACAATACAAAAATCCAAATCACTTGAATTTCTTTGTAATGGTTTCTCGCTCTTGACAAGTAAAGTTCATGCTCTCACAAAGAAAGTTTGACTGTTCTGAGTGAAAAGTTGATCTGTCATCTTTGTTCTAGACAGTTAGCCGCAGAGAACACACAGACTACAGCAAAGTTAAGGAGAAAGTAGGAACAGTTACAAAAAAAGAAACAATCATATCAGTGCTGCAGGAAGGGGAAAAGGAGTAATATTCTCTCCATTAGATTTATAACAAATCTCCCAAAGGGCAGAGGGGTTAATGATGCTCATCGCTCCCTCAGTCTCACATTCTCAGTTTTACCCTGGGCAATCAGTAGTGGTGTTCTTCATATATTACGTTTTTATTCTGTTCAGCAAAATGAAGACCTTTTTCCCCATAGAACATCTGAAAATCAACAATGGTCCTTGAGGGAGAAGACAAAAAATACATACATTTTTCAACTACTCACATCCTTTAACCCTTTCAGGCGCAGTGATTACTGTGGGAAAACACCTGTTCTTTTCTCATCGCCCATTAAAATTAGGAAAAGTTTAATTCTCTGCCATTCAAAATAGACGGAATGGAAGATACTGCGCATATAGGCCTACAAAATATAGGCTACTAAGGTGTGAGATATTACATATTTTAGGCAAATCTAAAAAATGAAAGCTAACAGCAATTCAGTTATAACCGGCTTCCTTTCTCATGTGATTATTTTATATATTTAAACAAATGGCATTCTGGTTCTAATACAAGTAATTTCAGTCTCTCACTGAAGATATTAAAGTTGTTAATCAATTCACAATGTGACAGTTTGTATCAACCAAGTCCCTGGTCACTATGAGAAACCATCTTAAATGCACCTACAATAGCCGGCATAATTGAACCCACCATAGCTTTTAGTTTGATGGTTTGTTATTCATTCATGCCAATAAAACTAGATGTTCAAAAGAAATTCTGTGTTCTATGGAAGTCAGTTTCTGACATGGAATAATAATAATAATAAAGGTGATTAAAACTTTTTATTCCACAATTATGACTTTTTCTTACAATTCTTAGTTTGTATCTCACAATTCAAAATTTTTACTCGCAATTCTGAGGTAAAAACAGTCAGAATTGTGAGTTGTAAGATCAGAATTCTGAGGGGGAAAAAAGTCAGAATTGCAGGATGTAAACTCAGAATTGCAAGAGAAAGTCAGAATTCCGAGTTTATAATTCTGAATTAAAAGGTCTGTTTCGTGAGATATAAACTCCCTTGGCAAAAACGGCTTCCATAGTTTCTTTACCTGACATTGTTAAAAAAAATCGAAAGGGCTATATTTTTGAGAATAAACAACAGTGTGCAGCCACTATGCAAACAGGACACCACATAGGACAGTGTGTTTGTCACCACATAGTAAAACAACTGCATCTATTTGAGTTACTTCAAAGTAAACTGCTAGCGAATGCAGCTAGAATCAAGAATTTATTCAGGAAACTCATTCATGATTGTTCCCAATTAAGTCTTACTCCCTCTAAACAACGAGTTCAGGAAAAGCTGGATGAGAAGGGATTCTGTAGAATTTATAAGAGTGATTTGTCACAATTTATAGAATGTTAAGTGATATGTCTTCAACGGTTTATAAACTGTGAGATTGCTGTGGTGTGTGTCCAAAGAAATCAATAAATATGGAAATGTAGGGACATATAAAAGCTGGGACTCT
This sequence comes from Sinocyclocheilus anshuiensis, assembly GCF_001515605.1. Classification (NCBI taxonomy): domain Eukaryota; kingdom Metazoa; phylum Chordata; class Actinopteri; order Cypriniformes; family Cyprinidae; genus Sinocyclocheilus; species Sinocyclocheilus anshuiensis. The sequence continues at coordinate 2,421,199 of NW_015536800.1, read as the reverse complement.
TTCTATGCAACCCACATATACACAAGTACAACACTTGCATTGATTTGAGAATAAAGTGGTGAGAACTTTTGCCAAATAGAGAAGGTAAACTGCTACACCCGAGAGGAATGGTGGTGAATGTGAATAGACAGCCTTTAGGATGAGCTGCAGGCCTCTTTGATTGGGAAGAGATTGTCATTTCAGTCTAAGTCTGTGAAGACAACAGGGTCCATCTCTTTTCATTCACTCCACCTCTTTCTTTTTCTCTTGTTCTTGCTTTTTCTGAGAAAACCATGCACACGTCTACACATTGTATGATGTAGGTGGAAATAGATTAGCGTTGCACAATGACCTTCTCATCCTGCGCTACAATATCTTTATTAAAACAAGGAGAACAGCAATTGTGGATCTGTAAATGGGTCAGAATTATGCATGCAGTTATGTGAGAATGGATGTATTAGTGCTGACTGTAACGTCTGTGTCTCATCTCAGCCATATCACCCTGCAGCCCAAGACTGGTTGCCCACTGAAGCTAAGCAGGGTTGAGCCTGGTCAGTACCTGGATGGGAGACCTCCTGGGAAAACTAGGTTGCTGTTGGAAGAGGTGTTAGTGAGGCCAGCAGGGGGTGCTCACCCTGTGGTCTGTGTGGGTCCTAACGGCCCAGTATAGTGATGGGGACACTATACTGTCAAAAACCACTGTCCTTCAGATGAGACATTAAACCGAGGTCCTGACTCTCTGTGGTGATTAAAAATCCCATGGCACTTCTCGTAAAGAGTAGGGGTGTAACCCCGGTGTCCTGGCTAAAATTGCCGCCATTGGCCCTTGTCTATAAAGGCCTCCTAATAATCCTCATCCACTTGATTGGCTCTATGACTCTCTCTCCTCTCTACCTGTAGCTGGTGTGTGGTGAACGCACTGGCGCTGTTGTCCTGTGGCTGCCGTCGCATCATCCAGGTGGATGCTGTACACTGGTGGGGGTTGAGGAGAGACCCCCCCCCCCACATGATTGTAAAGCGCTTTGGATGTACAGCAATACACAATAAAGCGCTATATAGATGCATCATTCATTCATTCATTCATCTGTGTGAGATATACCAGTACTAGGATAAGGACCTTGACTACAGAGTAAGAAACCCACAAGGGCAAAGGGTCAACAGGACGTTGGCAGACTTTTTTTTTTTGTTATACTTAACGTTAGATCAATGCTGGTGCAAAATAAACAATCAGATTTTCTATTGGAGTATATGCTCTGGAGTGATGCTGATAAATTAGATATTGAGTGCTACACGATCCGTATTGTGAGCTATTGTATAATGATTGCTTGCCAAATCAGAATCAGAATCAGAATGAACTTTATTGCCAGGTAGGCTATGTTTACACATACGAGGAATTTGTTTGTTGTTGATTCTCCACAGTGCTGGGGGATGGTGTCTTGTTAGTGATGTCTTTCAGACCTTTCCACACTGAAGCCATGTCATTGGAAGAGAACTGGATCCTTAGCGTTTCAGAATAATTCCTCTTTGCCACTCTGATCTCCTTTTCCAGTGTTCTATTTGGCCTGTTTATGCAAGACTCTGTCCCCATTCCTGTAAGCATCTTCTTTGGCCTGACAGAGCTGTCTGAGTTTTGCAGTGGACCATGGTTTGTAATTGTTGTAAGTTAAATGAGTCCTGGTAGGAATGCACATATCTTCACAGAAACTGATATAGGATGTAACTGTCTCTGTGAGCTTGTCCAGATTGTTTGCAGCAGCTTCAAAAACACTCCAATCAGTGCAGTTGAAACAAGCTTGTAAATCCCGCTCTGTTTCATTAGTCCATCTTTTTACAGTCCTTAATACAGGTTTAGCTGATTTCAGTTTCTGCCTGTAGGTCGGTATAAGATGAACCAAACAGTGGTCTGAGAGCCCTAAAGCTGCCCGTGGGATGGAGCGATATGCATATGCATCCTTGATTGTTGTGTAACAGTGATCCAATATATTACTGTCTCTGGTGGGACACGTGATGTGCTGTCTGTATTTTGGCAGTTCACGGGAGAGATTTGCTTTATTAAAGGCCCAGAGAATGGTTAAAACAGAGTCCGGGTGTTGTTGTTTTGTCTCTGTGATCTGATTAGCGAGTTTTTGCAAAGACAGGCTCACGTGCATTTGCGGTGGAATGTAAACACTCACGAGAATGAACGAGCAAAACTCCCACGTCGAATAGAACGGCTTACAGTTAAAGGTCATATATTTTACACCTTTCTGGAGTTTTATTTTAAATCTTGATGTCCTTAAGAATATACTGTATATTTGTGGTATAAGTACCAAAAACCATCTCAATGGACTGACTGTTTTGAAACTTATATGGTAGTTAAATAGCCCCTAGACCTCAGTTATCGTGAAAAAAGCCAGGAGATTTCAGTTTTGACAATATGGGACCTTTAATGAAGAGAGCTTCTAGATCGGAACAGCACATCTTCTTTAACACGGTTACATCTGTACACCACCTTTCGTTGATGTAGAAGCATGTCCCGCCGCCACGCGATTTCCGCGTTGATTCTGCGTCGCGATCCGCTCTGAACAGCTGGAAGCTCGGCAGATTTAACGCGCTGTCCGGTATGGCGTCATTCAGCCAGGTTTCTGTGAAACACAGAGCAGCAGAGTTTGAAAAATCCTTATTTATCCGGCAGAGCAGAAGTAGTTCGTCCGTTTTGTTGGGTAGAGAGCGGAGGTTCGCCAGATGGATGATGCTAGGCAGTGCCGTTCGAAATCCGCGCTGTCAAAGCTTAACGAGCGTGTCGGTGTTCTGACGATTTGTTTGATCAGCATCACTGCTCCGCCAACTATGATGTTCAGCAAAACATCAGAATAGTCGAAAACCGGTGAAATATTGGGTGGTGTGTACTGCCAAATGTCAAGCAATTTGTACCTGGTGAAACTGATTGCAGGAATATAACTAAAAACAGGACAAACTAACAAAAACATAAAAAACAACTGAGGAGCACGCCACGGAGGCAGCCATCAGCGGCGCCATCTTGGAGAGTTCTATAATGGTCAATAGGCAAGTGCATGTTTTCTGAAATTAGTAAACATTATACAAATGAAAATCCATAACTGAGTCATTCAAATAAATTGATTATATCATAAAACATAAATAAAAATCAGACTGAATTTTAACATATAGAACTAACGATTTAGACTCATTCAATGTTATTTAATTGTTTTGTGTAATTTTGTGGACGTGACATTACATTGGTTACATTGGTTGAGATAACAGCTTTCAGCACCACAGCTGGATCCTTTTATTGATGTCAGTACCTCATTCTGAGTGCCATCAAGAAGTGACACCAACACAAGTAGAAATAATAGCTTGAATCTGCTTAATCATTTAACAGTTCTCACATTTTAATGAATTGCAAGACCTGAAAAATAGATTTTTGTGATATATTTACCTCATCTAAAAATCAAATGAAATTGTTTCAAAATAAAGTATGTGACCAAAGTTAAGTGGACACCCGAAAAGCCCAGCCATATGTGCTTACTGATAATTTAATTTCAAAATTGATTTTCATTGATTTTAATAGTAAGTCTGTTCTGGGAAGGTTTTACACTATATGTTGGAACAAGACTTTGAGGACTTGGCCCATCTAAGTGTTAAAATGACCTTGAATGTGGAATCTGTGAGCAGTTCTGCTGAAAAAAAATAGGCCTGTTTCTAAGCATAATTTTCTCTCGAAGAATTTGCCAGTATCGGTCCATCCACTATTCCAGTTGTAATGAGATGCCCAGTTCCTGCT
>NW_015536800.1:2414986-2417357 GCF_001515605.1 Sinocyclocheilus anshuiensis | reverse complement strand
TTTTTTGGGATAAGTGGAGAAATAGATTTATGTGTACACATCTCAAACCATCTTTGAAAAATGTTTTCTACTGGATGTCACAACAGGGTCACTATTAAGCTTTTTCTCCATAGTTCTGACATCTTGTTTAGTGCCTTCCATAAATACCAGTGAAAAGCAGAACACTTGATATGGTTGACTAGTTCAGCTTTACTCTGTACGCTGCTACTGAACTCTGAATCTCCTTGAAAGTGGTTTCTCTCAGAAATATCCTTTTGTTTGTGTAGCGTGTTTTGAAGGGCAACCTGTTCTAAACACTGTAGGTTTGATCTTGCTTCCATTTCCTGACAGTTAAAGAAGCAGTGAGCAGTGGTGCTCACGGGAACATTCAATGATATGGAATGTTGTATTCAGGGTTAATATTGTTAAGAAATAATAATAATAATAATAGGCTAATAATAATAATAATAATAGGCTAATAATAATAATAATAATAGGCTAATAATAATAATAATAATAGGCTAATAATAATAATAATAATAGGCTAATAATAATAATAATAATAGGCTAATAATAATAATAATAATAATAATAGGCTAATAATAATAATAATAATAATACATTTCATTACTTAAAATAAATATAACAAAATATTTAACACAACATTTCTCATTTATGCTTAAGGCACTAAAATAACTAAAACAAAATAAACTTAAATTAAAAATGAAAACTATAGAAAAAAAACTAATAAAAATTACAAAAACACAACAAAATAAGTAAATCTTTAATGAAAAAAAATAAATAAAAAAATGAATAAAAATCTAATAGCATATGAATAACAAGAAAGGTTTTGTAAATTTTGGTGGTTGATAAGTGGTTCTTAATTGGTTAACCCGGAACTAAAAATGGCTCTCAGGTCTACTTTGATAATAAAAATCAAGCAATCATATACACACAGTAAATAATAAAATAAAATAATAAATAAACAAACAAACAAACATCAATTTGAATCACTTTGTGGTCAGCACAAACTCTGTTCATATTTCAAGCAAACATGTATTTTTTTATTTATTTTATTTTTTTAAATAATAAAAGATTAATATGAAACAACTACTAATAAAACCCACAACAAAATTACTACACTTTAAAATGAAAATGAAACAGAAAATAAAAACTCAAAATATAAATAAAAAAAATATAATAGTATCTTAATGATACTAAAATAACACTGGGGCAACCAAGTGAGAGATAAAACTGTAGAGGAAAAAATGTAAAGTTTAATTTGACATAAGTCATGGGAAGCTTTTATACTCCCTTTTAAAGGTTACTAAGCCAATTTATGTAGCAGTCTTAACTATGCATGTTAGACGGTTAGTTTCCTTTAACATTTTTGTGTTTATCATTGATTTTGTTCCCCTTTGTCTGTGACCCTATCAGAAAAGACCCATTTCAGAATTGTGATCCACCAGTTGAGAACCACTGCTTTAATATATATTGAACATTTTTATATATTTTAGATGTAGGTAATAAATGTATTGATTGCCAAGAATAATGAATAGTAATAATTCAAAGTAAAAATGCACACTATATGTAAACAAACACAGTGACAGATCACAAGGGTGAATAATTGCATACTGTATAATCACACCCTTCAGACATTATACGTTGAAAGGCTGATCACTACGGTGGTTTGATCAATCAAATCTCAGTTTAATCAATTTTGCTATGCTCACAGGGCCAACATGTGTGTGTGCTCATGCAGGCATGCTCTTTCTTTGAAGGTTCACTTACTGGACTTGGACTGCACATAACAGGCATGAAAGATGACATGGAAGTAAAACATCACACACATACAACATGAAAATGAACTTCCATTGAACTCAATGGAGCAAAACATCTGTTTAAAAGGTTTGGTGCCAAAATGTTGCCTTTTAAACCAACAAACAAACGAACATGAAAATTCTTTCATTATTTAACTAACTAGGGATGCACCGATACCACTTTTTCCAGTACTCGCCCGATACCAATACTTTTATTTTTGGTACTTGCCGATACCGAGTACCGATACCAATATTTTTATTACATTTGTACATTTTTTAAATATTGGGTACAGAAACCAAAAGAGTTTGTATAATGTTAGTTGGTTAGCTTCATTTATCAAATAGATACAGTCAAACCAAAATGTATTCAGACACCTTCAACATTTCTCACATTATCACAGTTTATTCGCTGTTATTATTAGTCTCCTGGGCATGCTGTCATCCAGCTTCATGCAAACCTGAACTTCTTTTTTTTTTCCAGACTTGGTCTGAATAATATTTGGTCCCAAATTTGTATCAGTTTTACTTGTAGTCCACTGTATGAAGAAATTTTGGGTATAATTTGTCACAGT
>NW_015536800.1:2413879-2414209 GCF_001515605.1 Sinocyclocheilus anshuiensis | reverse complement strand
GGTTTTATGTTTACGCGGCGCGATGCAACGTGCAAAAAGACAGTATAAGTCATTATAATCCGTAATTATGTCCCCACTGGATGCAGCAAATGCCTCGTTTATAATGGGTTTTAATGTTTTTGTCACGTCGCTCCGGCCGGACAGGGCATCACAGTATGGTAAGGGGCGTAACATTTCCGTCACACGCTTGAGGTATTCGGCCAATCACAACGCACTGAATAGCTGGCAAATCAGAGCACACCTCGCTTTTCAGACCGATATGAGCTTTGTAAAAATCGACGCGTTTCAGAAAGGCGGGGCATAGAGGAGAAACAATAATGTACAGTATGT
>NW_015536800.1:2409721-2413746 GCF_001515605.1 Sinocyclocheilus anshuiensis | reverse complement strand
CATAAACACATTTCATTACACCAAATACACAAAATAATGTTCTTTTTAGCAACATCATATGACCCCTTTAAACCACATGTGTTACAATTCATCCTATGCTAGTTTGTGCCCCGCGCTTCCCTACATTTACAGCAAATTTTAATTTTTGGGTGAACTATTATTTACTGATAATCTGCCAAAGCTCGCACCAGTGCCTTTTTGAGCATAATGGCAAGATGGTACATGAGGTAGATACAACCATTTCTGTTTGTTCATCACACAAAGCTTTCATATGGCTTCAGAAGACATTTTACGGCATGAGTAATATGACCTGCTTTGATTAAATCTAAATGGTTCTTTCTAGGCTTTTTACAACTGATGTTATATGGCAAAACCTCCATAATACCTATTTTTGTGTTTCAGAGAAAAATCTGAATCCACGTCTGGAACGACATGAGGGTGACTAAATAATGGCAGATTCTTCATTTTTGTGTGAACTACTCTGCTGAGATTCAGTTTCGGGTGCTCAGCATCCTTTGTAGTGTTCACCTCTGAGGATTCTATTTATGAAATGATTCTTGTTCTATTTGTGCATTTTCCTCAATGACAATTTGGTTGCAGCTTGACACATATTCCTATTTCCTACACTTCAAAACATGGGGGGAAAAATCTTGAATTACTTCCATCTACTGCGATATACATTCTGTTCTCTCATCCTTTTCTTTCTCCCCATGCTTCCCGCTTCCACATGGATGTGCATTTGGAAGGGCAGATAATCGCATTTTGAGGGGGAGAGCGGCAGAGAATGCATGAAGAAAAAAAGAGAGAAAGATAGAAGACATACACAAACAGAGAAAAGATCGACAGAAGAAGGAATAGCATCATCTGCTTTCATATTTTTCTTTTCACATTGAGGACCGTATGTTTGTTTGCACTCTTCGAACTGAGGAAGCTGTTTTTACTCTGAGAGATGGAGAAAGGGGAAGAGAGAGAGAAAGACAGAAAGTAAAAGGTCCTTTTAAAATCTCATTACAGCCCCGTTGGCCTGCAGTTTGTCTGAACGGAGAGAGCACATTGTGAAAACCACCTTCACTAATCCTGCCAGTTTGAAATTCAAAACTCAAAGCGTTGTTGGTGAAAGGATGGAAGATGAAAAAATGAGGGATGAAGAAGAAAAAAATCTTAAAGGGTCATATGATGCTGCTAAAAAGAACATTATTTGGTGTATTTGGTGCAATGAAATGTGTTTATGCGGTTTAAGGTAAAAAAAAAACATTATTTTCCACATACTGTACATTATTGTTTCTCCTCTATGCCCCGCCTTTCTGAAACGCGTCGATTTTTACAAAGCTCATCGGTCTGAAAAAGCGAGGTGTGCTCTGATTGGCCAGCTATCCAGTGCGTTGTGATTGGCCGAATTCCTCATGCGTGTGACGGAAATGTTACGTCCCTTACCATATCGTGATGCCTGCGGCAACCACATGTGACGTCCCCGGGCTGGACTCCGCTTCGTCCATGGTGAAAGCCGATCCGGCGATCGACAGCACGAAGTTGAAGTATTTCCTCAGCAACCAGCACAGATCAGCTCCAGGCATGACAAAGCGATATCGTCCTCTTTTGGAAGGCCAAACAAAGTAGTTTCGCTTTCACAACGAAGCACACAGCGCCTTTACGACATGGCGGCGGCGGCAACAATACTACAGCGAGAATAAAAATTACGCCTTCTTTCTTTGCTTGAACATTTGGGCGGCGTTATGCAAATCTTCCCAGATAGTGACGTAGGTATGTGGGGGCGTGTTAGAACGAGCCGTTTTAGGTAGGCGTGGCTGACTCTTAACTTTTATAAAGAATATCTCTTTGGATTTGAGACTTTAGTCTTTGCAACTTTACAGATCTTCTTTATGCACCAAGAGCTTGTAACACTCCAAAGAGAAAGGAAAAATTGAAATCGCATCATATGACCCCTTTAAGTGGGAGACACGGTTTTATGTGCGTGAGAGTGCTGAGGACGGGTGTATTTATTAGAAGAGAAAACCGTGCCAGGGAATAAAAAAAAGACAGACAGATAGAGCGCCAGAGAGATTTGACTAGGTGAGAGAGGAATGGGGGAGAAAGGGAGAGACGGAGAGATTTTATTTTCATTAGACGGGTCTATGCTAGTCGAGAAGAAGATTAGCTGGGTTTGCTTTTGTGTGTCTCTGTCATTGTATCCTCCATTAGTCACTCTGCAGTCACACACTGAACGTCACAGTCACACAGAAGTGTTTCACTACAGCACAAGGTGTCATGAAAAACCAACCTGTCCTGAGCAATACTTGAAATAACAACTAAACCATTTAAATCCATTAAACAACTATTGAAATGCAAACTACATATAAACTGTTCAAAGTTCCTCTTCAGGAACTCGAGCTGCGTCAAAAACGCTAGGGGAACGCCTTCTGCGACCCACGCTCTGAATCACATGTGAAATCAGTCCAATAGCTGAACGGGACGTCACGGCGGATGACATCATGACCAGGAAGCTATAAAAGCACGTGCGGCGGAACCAGCGTCAGCTTTCTGTCATTCAGCGAAGCGCTCACATGTGTGTGTCAGTCATATTTATTGTTGTCTGTCTATTGTGAGAAAAAGTCTAATAAGCAGCTATGTCTAAGGCTCACGCTAAGACAAAGCATGCAAAGGGCGAGTGCAAGCCACGTTATAGATTGTGTGTTCCTCCCTGCCCACGTTATATCACGAGTGGGGATACACACAGCCTGTGCGTGGTTTGCTTGGGAGCGAAGCACGCAGAGTCGGCTCTCGAGGGGGCCTCATTGCGAGCGTCTCCCACTGCGTACGCTTCGCTCCCGGAGGGCTCTCTTTGAGGAGGGAGCCTTCGCCAGCGTGCCTCGCGGTGCTGGCCCCGCTTCCGTCGAGTCGGAGCGGCGGCTGCATTCGTGGGGTTCGCAGTTGGATCTGGCGGAGGGAATGGAGACGGGCGAGTCCCTATCTCCTTCCTCACCCACCAGATCCAGTGCCCGATCTCTGGGTTCGGAAGCCCGTTCTGCGGCTACTTCCTCCCGGGGTGACGGCTCGACGCTTCTCCTGTCTTCCATGAAAGAGAAAGACAGGGTCTTCCCCCTCGACGCCCCGCTTGCGCCTTCTGGCCTGTTCGGCGACGCTGTCAATTCAGTCGTCGACAGGGACCAAGAGGCTCGAAAACAAGCGGCGGCGTTTCAGCGGTTTCTTCCTCGCCGTATTTCAGCTCCGGGGGCTGCTGGGCAGCAGTCCCCACCGCGTACCAGATCCTCACATAGGGAGACGCAAAAACAGAGCGTTGCCGCCCGTGTTCCCCCGCGTCGGGACTGGAGGCAGAAGCAGCACTCTGGGTTGGGGGCCTCGAAGCCTAAGCCGGATCTGCGGACCGTCCTTCAGGCAAAGAGGTCCTCGACCAAACGGTCCTGACTATTTCAGTATAGGACTAGCGAGGGCAGGCCCTTCTGGGGCAGAGAGGATCACACCGCATTACACGGTGCCCATCCTGATTCCCTTAGTAGATTATTTAGCAGCGTGGAAGCTACTGCCAAATGTATCTCAATGGGTCCTGCGTACTGTAGACAGAGGCTACGGAATCCAGTTCAGTTCTCGTCCGCCTCGATTCAACGGGGTCACCCGCACGCTAGTGGGTCCCGAGCAGGCTCTGGTATTAGAACAAGAAGTAGTTACTCTCTTAAGAAGGGTGGGGGGTTGCGTCCCATTTTAGATCTGCGCCTATTGAACTGCTCAGTCATGCGACTGAAGTTCAGAATGCTCACACTCAAACAAGTCGTGTCTCAGATCAGGTCCGAGGACTGGGAGCGTGGGTCGCAGAAGGCGTTCCCCTAGCGTTTTCGACGCAGCGTCTCGTTCCCTCGAGGAACTAGGGTTACATACATAACCTGAGACGGTTTTCATCATTATAAAAGCTTTGCATAATTTAAGAAAATGTAGGCACTTACGGAGTGTTCAATATCATCTGTCTTGCTCAACCCAGTCTCATAAAAATACGTACCTCTGGGTACTTTTCT
>NW_015536800.1:2398828-2407259 GCF_001515605.1 Sinocyclocheilus anshuiensis | reverse complement strand
TGCTTTTATAGCTTCCTGGTCATGACGTCATCCGCCGTGACGTCCCGTTCAGCTATTGGACTGATTTCACATGTGATTCAGAGCGTGGGTCGCAGAAGGCGTTCCCCTAGCGTTTTCGACGCAGCGTCTCGTTCCCTCGAGGAACTAGGGTTACATACGTAACCTGAGACGGTTTTCATCATTATAAAAGCTTTGCATAATTTAAGAAAATGTAGGCACTTACGGAGTGTTCAATATCATCTGTCTTGCTCAACCCAGTCTCATAAAAATACGTACCTCTGGGTACTTTTCTGCAACACCGTTTTTACGTACTTTACTGCACGTTTCGCCGCAGTTTCAAAGAGAAATGTCCACTGAGTGGCGCTAAAACACGGGTTCAATACGTGAACCCTGGCACGTTTTTATTACGTTGATATAGGTACGTATTGCTGTGTTTTTATTGCGTTGCTTCAGGTACATATTGCGGCGGTTCAGAATTCAAATATCCGGGGACTGTCGCTAAAAGTTAATGCTCTATCGTGTTGGAAATATGCCCTACACCAAACCCAACCCTAAACCTACCCGATAGTGTTAACAAATGCAAAACTGATATAAAAACGCATTTGTTGATGCAACCATGTCATTTGAACTTACTTATATGCAGATTTGAACCGTTTTGTCGAACCGTAGTTACACGGGATTCGGACCGGAGCTCCTCACCTCTCAAGTACGTCTCCGTACTCCGTGAGCTACCGAACAAACCTGCCGTCGATGAAAACCCATTGATATGAAGCTGGAAATGTGAGGTGCTAACGTTCAAAAGCATCAGTTTTCAAATCTCCCAGCATATTAAAATTGTTTTGAAGTCATAACATGAGATTCTTCAAGTAATTGTGCGAAAATTACGCTTTATTAATCGAAACTCTGTAAATGTGTGTGAAAAGGAATAAAAGGTGTCGGAGTTTTACTGCCTCTAGTGTTCATTTCTTTTGGAAACTGCAGTGATATGTACTTATTGGTACATATTTAGCGTCTCACGAAAATGTGCCCCCGCGTACGTTTTTGCCATGAGACCAGGTTCTTGCTAGTATAAATGAGCTAAAATTATTTGTTAAGGCCACAGTTGTAGAGATCACAAAACACTGATCAGGTATGGTTGCAATGGCTAATCGAAAAATGTGCCTTTACCAATATTTTGGAAGAAAACTCGAAAATCGTACAATTAACTGCAGTTTCCAGCTGAAATGAACACTTACGGGCAGTAAAACACCAACAATATTTATTACTTTCCACACAGATTATCGATTAATAAAGACTTATTTTTACCTGGTATTTTCACGTTATGACCTCAAAACACTTTACCATAGTGCATGACTTGCAAATGAAAAATAAATCACATAATCAGATCCATGGATTTTCAAATGTGGTAAACTTGCTCAGCAGCTCATCCGGTACATCATTGCACTTGCAATGCAAAGTGCTCGGGTACAAGTCCAACGAAACACAAGTCACAGTAAAACAGCTCAAAGACATTGAAAAGCAAGCTAAAATGTCATGGTTACTTGTATAATGTATAATTTATCTCACATATGCTTTTGTTTACACTATCTATCAGGAATACAACATTAATATTTTACCACCATTTACTGAACATTTAATTTCCAATACATAATAACATGTCGCTAGATTCATGTTCTGTTTTGGATGCTTTTAGTGTGCACTCACTGGGCAATGTCATAAAATGTAATAAAACTTGCAAGAAGCAATTGTAATGTTTTTTTTGTTTTTTTTTACTGTTGATTCTGGGTTGTATTTTAGGACACTAATGTAGAGATTTATTTATAATCCCATCCTATTGAGTTCCAATTTGTGTGTCAATATGCACACTGCTGATCAGGCATCTATAATATTTAGGGTGAGCTTCATAATTCATCAATAACTAGTTTGAAGTACTGTATGTGTGTGAATACCTGCACTGAAATGAATGTTTCTCAATTTTGCTAGTCAGATTAAAGGAGATTTGACACCTGCCAATTCACATCTTTTGCCTGCTGTCTCCCTCTCTGCCGCATCTCTTATTAAAGTTATCTCTCTATCCTTGACTATAATGTAGTCTGCATTTGGAATGGTTTGATGATAGTCATTTGATTGACACGCAGGCTGCGTCAAAGTGACGACACGGCTGTGCAACAGCAGCGAGCCTTCTCATTTCAAATCGCATCAAGTCACTACGCTACATGGAAAATGCTAAAGGTGAATGGAGCTATTTGTTTTTTAATAGCGTTTGAAATGATCTTGGTATTACGGCTGCATCATTCTGCATCTTTTTGAATCAGTGCTGATATTATGATACCATTCACAGCATTAGAGATACTAGCTGATCTAATGAAAGAACAAACTTTCAAAGTTAGAGATTGGAGTTCAGACACTTCTAAAATGCACTAATTCCATCTCCAGAGAGTGAAAGAGATACTGGCTGAAAACGAGACCCTTACAAGAGGGCTCTTCAAAAACTTGAGAACACCCATATGAACCTGCATAGGGACAAAAGATTTTCCTGGCATAAGTGATATGATTTTAGAACTTTCATTGTAATTAACACGCACACACACAAACAAAATCTATTAAAGTAATAATTAACAGTGTTTCCCCCTAAGGTATAGACATAAATTCCTTGAAAAGATCTGGTGAACAAATATCTAATTATAACTAATTATTTTTGATCAAATTACCTTACCACATGTTTATTTTATATAAGAAATAAATGAACAATAATAAACTGGGAGTAATAAAACAAATATTTGTAAATACGTAAATAAACAAATATTTCATAGAATAAATACATTTTAATTTCTATATATCCATGCATGGCAATCCTTGTCCTTCAAATATTGTGAATTTTTATGTGGTCATCTGCTATAAGTTATATGCATAAATATATGTGTACAAGACATACTGTAATTAAATAAATGCTGCTGGTTAATTTTTGAGAAACTTGTATATCAGAAAACAGAGAGGCACAAAAAAAATGACGATGGATTTAACCACGTTCCATCAAACAGGCCTGCTTACACCTTTGTTTATAACAAAGCCATATTTTTTTTTTCAGCAGACTGAGAATAAAAATATATTCTCCCAAATATCTCGGTTTTTGACTACTTACAGATACTTAGAGCCTAACAGTTCATCCCAGGTGAGATGAGAAAGTGTGGAGATTTTGTAATTGTTGTGCCTTAGCAAAGAGATATTTTTAAAAACATTCATACAATCATAGACAACATGGCCCTGTCACTGGTGACATTCCCTATTTTCCACCTTGTTATCTATGGCTTTGGGGGGTTGTGGGGGTGGCTCACGTGCCGCACAATCTAGCAACAGACAGCTAAAAATAGATCAGCCTCACTCTGCTCCGAAACAAGAGATCCGATGAATGAGCATGTTTTAATATCCACTTCAATAAAAAATTCATGAGATTAAACTGTCACACACATTGCCGTTTTTATTTTTATGTGAGAAGCATTGTTTTGTTTAAGTAAAAATCCTGGCTTCCACACTAAATGATTTCTGTATCTACAGGATTAAATGCTGCTTTTGTAGTCCATCATCAAAGAGTAAAAACTGCAGATAGTGAAAACAGAAGCTGTGTGTTATCTATCTGCATCCAGGGTAGTGTAATTAAATAATCAAGGCTCTGTGATTTCAGCTGATTAGTTGTTCTAATTAAACTGTATATATTGTTATTCCCCTTTAAAACAGTTTCCAAGACTGAGATTGACTACATTTAATCTTCTACAATATAAGAGTGTATTAGCTCATAACATACATTATCTACCACAAAGGCTAAAGAAGCAACATTGTGTATTTTAATTTTGAGAAAATGCTAATAGAGAGGAGGCTGATCTCTTCTGGCTATGGTAAGATATGCTATAAGTTATGCTAGCAGCTATAAGGAATTCTTGCTGTTAGCTGATAAATGAGGTACAGTCAACGCTAGGGCTTCCAGACATTAGGGCTTCCAATTTGACAGAATGAACATTTTTAAGACTTTAGTGACCTTGTGACCTGATTTAATTTTTAATCTGGATTTTTTTTTTTTTTTTTTTTTTTTCAGATTTAAAAGTCAACAGAATTAAATTACACAATTTAAATAAATAAAAAAATTGAGGTGGTTAAAACAGTGTTAACTTGGTAAAATGTATATACTGATAAGTTTTTCTTAATATTTTTAATTAGATTTTACTTTTATTTTTGTTTTCACTTAAATTTTAGTTAAAGTTTTAATAATTTTGTTGCATTTTTATAATTTTATTAGTTTTTTATCTATATTGTTTTTATGCATTTTCATTTACAAATTTTAGTTTATTTAGTTTCCTTTCGAACGGTGTCTCCCATTGCGTGAAAACGCATTTGGGGAAAACTCCTGTTTTACTCTGTACTGAAGCCTGATTTGTTCACGTTTGTGTAGCTGCACAAACCAATGGCGCTTTAGCCCGCCAGAAAGGGCGGAGCCGAACCCTATATAAGTCGGCTCAAAGCGCCATTCATCAGATCATTCTCTTTCAACGACGAGGATCATCTCTTCGCTGACTCTGGAAGAAGCCAAAAAGAAGAAGAAGCCGAGGAAAGAAGCTCCAGCTCATTTCTCCGCCGTCGAAGACTCCCAGCAGCGAAGATTCCCTGCATCCATCTGGCACGTGAAGAGCACATTTCCTAAAGAGCAAATTTCAGCGTGTGTTGTTACAAATGTCGTGCCGCGAGTGTGGCTCATGCGAGGATCCACATGCATCGCCTGTCTGGGTAGCGCCCATGCAGAGGCTGCGCTCACTAAAGGCTCATGCTCCCACTGTGAGAGTACAAGTCTTTCCCGTCTCCGCTCGCGGATCGCCTTTTTCCATGAAGGCGGTCCCCCCCGCTCAGCTTTCCCATTTCCTTTCTTTCCGAAGAGGAAGAAACAGCAGAGCAGCAGGTCCTTCTCAGCGGGTTCGAGAGGTGTCACGTCGGCTCAGCGCCCGCGTGCCCCGCCCTCCCCGCGTCCTCCCGTCTCGCCTGTGTGTTTCACACAAGCTCAGCGCCCCTCTTCGGTTGCGAGCAGCTTGGTCTCATTCGGCGCATCCGTGTCCTGTCAAAGGCGGTAGAGGATCTGGGCCTCGAGTGGTCGGCTCCGGAAGAGCCCGCCCACAGCCTGTTAGACGAGTGGTACCTGCTGGGAAGCCATCAACAGTCCTCTCGACAATGCCCCACCCCGTTCTTGCCCACAGTTCATGAAGAACTCACCAAGACGTGGCGCGCCCCCTACTTGGCCTGAGTTAATCCCTCTACAGCAGTGGCTCTCACCACCGTTGACGGCGCTGATGACAAGGGACAAAGCAAGCTCCCCCCTCTGGTGGAAGCGGTTGCTGCTCATCTGTGCCTGCCCATGCAGCACATCCCTCTAAGCACTGCAGGACCACCTCGGCGCTCGCCAACAGGGCTTATGCAGCGGCTGGCCAGGCCGGATCGATGCTGCATACAATGGCGGTTCTTCAAGTGTTTCAAGCCAAGCTTCTCCACAGTATGGACGAGTCTGGCCAAGAACACCAGGAGGCTTTCAAGGAGCTGAGTACAGCAACAGATCTGGCGGGCTTATGCAGCGGCCGGCCAGGCCGGATCGGCGCTGCATACAGTGGTGGTTCTCCAAATACTTCAAGCCAAGCTTCTCCACAGTATGGACGAGTCTGGCCAAGAACACCAGAAGGCTTTCAAGGAGCTGCGCACAGCAACAGATCTGACTCTGCACGATATGAAAGCGACAGCGCAGGCAATCGACAAGACAATGGCCAGCTTGGTGGTGCTGGAGCACCACCTCTGGTTAAACCTCACTGAGATCAGGGACGGGGAGAAGATGGCTTTCCTTGACTCACCGGTCTCGCCGAAGGGCCTCTTCTTCACACTCTCTCACACACTCACGCGAATGTAAGTTCCCCGCCTTCTCTCGGCGAGCTCTCATTCGCAAAAATAGACCCTCTCGCCTCCCGTTTCATGGCTTGGGCAGCCATTCCAGGAGTGTTGAGTTGGGTTCTAAACACAATTCAACGAGGTTACTCGCTTTAGTTCGCTCGCAGGTCACCTCGCTTCAGAGGTGTTATTCAAACTTTTGTCCCGGACAACGAAGCGCTCGTTCTCCAACAAGAAGTACAGACATTGCTTGCAAAGGGCGCTGTGGAAATAGTGCCCCCAGCAAACAGCGAGTCAGGCTTTTTCAGCCACTACTTCCTCATTCCAAAGAGAGATGGCGCGCTCAGACCCATTCTGGACATCTGAACCACTCGCTTATGCGGTGGTCGTTCAAGATGTTAACTATCAAACAGATCCTCACGCACATTTACACCGAGGACTGGTTTTTGACAATGGATCTGAAAGATGCATACTTACACATCCACATAACCCCTATCACAGACCGTTCTTGAGAGTCACTTTCGAGGGAGTGGCCTATCAAAATGCAGTCCTTCCGTTTGGACTGTCTCTGGCCCCGCGCACTTTTACGAAGTGCAAAGATGTGGCTCTTTGCCCTCTGAGGCAGATGGGAATCTGCATTTTGAACTATCTCGACTATTGGCTGGTTCTAGCCAGATCAGAAGGGGAGTTGGCCACTCACATAGAGTTGTTACTCAGCCACTTAGAGCGCCTCGGGTTGGTCATCAACCTGCACAAGAGCCATCTTTTGCCCAGACAGTGAGCGGTCTTTCTGGGAACAATTTTAGACTCTGCCCAAATGCGGGCATGGATTACGCCGGAGCGATCCCTGACCTTTCAGTGATTAGCGGCATCTCTCAAATCGGGGGCGACGCACCCCCTGAAGGTTTTCCAGAGGTTACTCGGCCTTATGGCAGCTGCTGCCTCTGTAATTCCTCTGGGCTTGCTTCACATCCCAAAGCCCACGTTCCACCCCATGCCTGGTGCCTGGGGTGACTTCCTGTCAGGGTAGACCACCGCTGTATCAAGGCTGTGGCTCCCTGGACCACCTCTCGCCTGTTTCAAACAGGAATGAGATTAGGGCTGACCTCCAGAAGGAAGGTAGTCACAACGGACGCTTCCAACTCGGGTTGGGGCGCCCTGTTGGAGGACAATCCGGCATTCGGCTCCTGGTCAGCCCCGGAGCAACGCCTGCATATCAACTGCCTAGAGATGTTGGCGGTTTTCTTAGCCCTGAAAACCTTCCTACTGGCCTTAAAGGGGCACCACGTCTTGGTCCGGTCGGACAACATGACGGTGGTGGCCTACATCAATCACCCAAGGCGGTCTCAGGTCACACACTCTTTACAGGATGGCTCGTCGCCTCCTCTTTTGGGCACAGAAAAAACTCCTCTCGTTAAGGGCAGTTCATGTTCCAGGCAGATTGAACCTTGGCGCATATATGCTGTCCAGAGGCAAGGTAGTCCCGGGCAAATGAGCGCTACATCCTCAAACGGTTCAAAAGATCTGGTCAGTCTTCGGGAAGGCAGAGGTCGACCTCTTCACCTCAGAAGACAACTCTCACTGCCCAACATACTTCTCAATACAAAGAGATGCTCTGGCCCATGACTAGCCCAGTGCTCACTTGTACGTGTTTCCCCCGGTCACCCTGATTCCTCAGGTCGTCAGGCGGGTCAGGGAGACCAAGTGCTCTCTCCACCTAGTGGCCCCGCTCTGGAGGAACCAGGCCTCTCAGCAGCAGCTCTCAGAATCACCCCCGTGGCCCATTCCGCTGAGGAGGGACCTTCTCTCGCTGACGAAAGGCATGATTTGGCATCCTTGGACAGAGCTGTCCTTCATGTATGGTGCCTCGACTGGAGCTTAATCAGCTCCCAGCGAGAGTAAGCAATACCATTTTAGAGGCAAGAGCGCTGTCTACAAGACGCCTTTACAGCCTAAATGGTTGGTCTTCCTTAGTTTGGACCCGAATCTGATGTTATGTGACGTGTGCCACGTACTAACCTTTTTGCAGGAGCTGCTGGATAAGGGGCGCGCCCCCTCCATGCTCAAAGTGTATGTGGCAGCTATCACAGCGAACCATTCTCTCGAAGCTGGCCAGTCGATCGGCAGAAACGACCTGATCTTTAAGTTCTTGAAGGGAGCATGGACTCTGTTGAAAATGTTTTCTCTTCTCCAATCAGGTGTGACCCTTGGGTTATGGATCGTGACCAATCAAAAGGTCTTTTTACCACCAATTTGTAGATTTCTTTGTTCTGGTCTGGATATATAAGCATAGTGGCAATACAGTCAGGTGAGGTTCTGTAACCAGAAAACCCCCACACAGTGTGAGTGAGTCTCTGGAGCTCTGCACTAGGACTCTCAAGTTGCTGTGTCTCTCTGCTGTCAGGTACGCATCTCTCATTCTTAGATTCATATTTGAGCAATTTATATTTTGCATTTTAATTGGGACTGAATTTAATCCTAAATTGGATTTTCATTGTTTATGTAATTAGCATGAAAC
>NW_015536800.1:2361512-2398810 GCF_001515605.1 Sinocyclocheilus anshuiensis | reverse complement strand
TTATTATGAATTTATTATTATTATTTATTATTAATTATTAAATATGTTTATTATTATTTATTATTATGGTATTACCGCAAATATGCATCCAGGATAAGTTAAACTGAAAGCCCAATGAATGGAGCATGTGGCATATCATGTGGGAGATTTTGATTTCTGTCTATCCCTGACTTAGCAAGTTAGCAAGTGACTAAGGAAACTATACTTTTTGTATGAGTGAGCATGTGGCAGCTGACTTAAAAGGTTTTATTTAATTCTGCATCCACTGACTAAACTCAGAACTGGCCAGTTTGTGTTCTTGAGACCAACACACATTATACTTTCTCTCACACTGTTGGATTCTGTCGTTGGGTCAAATGAGTGGATTTACAATTCCTATTTATATTCTGAAAGTTTTTACAAAGGGTTTGTTCATATATCATTCACTTTATACAACATTATATTCCTAAAAATGTGGAGATTTTTTTCTATTGACAGTATTTTCTGATTCAGTATAAAGTGATAAAAAGAGATATTCCCCTATGTAAAAACCTTTGACTCTTAATATGTGAACAAAATGAAACAGGGAACAAACTAGGGCATGATAAGTAACTAAAGAAAGAAATAATAATCAGAAACACAGGATAACAGGAACAGAACAGAATGAGAAGTTACAATTTGTGTAATTAAAAATACCAAAAAAAATTTTTTCGCAATTACTAATGTAATAAATCAACTGGGAAGTATAATGATATCTATTAGCTATGTTCTTACCCTATTAAGCCAATAAATCCATCAAGGCAACTACAGATTTCTTGACAAAAATATACATACATACATACAGTACACAAGCACACACTGATCATCCACAACAGTAAAACCACTGACAGATATAAAGTGAAACATATTAATTAGTTGATTGTCATGGATTCATTTGAATTCTTGAATTCATTCATGTGTTGGAAGCAGGAAAACTGGGCAAGTAAATAGATCTGATTGACTTTGACAAATGTTAAATAGTGATGGCCAGATGACATCTCCAAAATGGCTAGTCTTGTGGGGTGTTCCCAATATGCAGTGATTAGTACCAAAAGTGGTGCAAGGAAGGACAGCCAATGAACTGGTGTCAGGGTTATGGGCATCCAAGGCTCAATAATGCACGAGGGGAGCAAAGGCAAGCCCGTCTGGTCCAATTACAAAGAAGAGCTACTGTAGCTTAGATTTCTGAAAAACTTAATGCTGGCCATGAAAGAAAGGTGTAAGAACACACAGCTGCATCACAGTTTTCTGCATAGTCGCCAGTCAGAATGCCCATCCACTGCCAAAAGATACTTACAATGGCTCGTAAGCACCAGAACTGAATCATGGGGCAATACAAGAGGGTTGCCTGGTCCATGGCAAAGAGTTCAAGGTCTTGCCTTGGTCTCCAAATTACCCTCCAATTACACTCAATCCAACTGAGCATCTACTGGATGTACTGGACCAACAAATCCCAACTATGGAGGTCCCATCTCAGAACTTGCAGGACTGCTGCAGGATCTGCTGCTAAAATCTCTATGCCAGATACCATAGGACACATTCAGAGGTCCTGTGGAGTCCATGGTTCAATGCATCAGAGCTGCTTAGGAAGCACAAGCTGTATGGGACACTTTATATGTGAAATGAACTGTGTTTGATTGGTTGAAACAACATTTGGGTGAGTTCTGTTGGTTCCAGGACTATATCTCAGTGTTTACCTGAACACTGCTCAAGCATTCAAGATGTTTCTCTTGAGGATGGGGAGGATGACATTAGGATTGTTACGATTCTAGGTTCATATCTTCATTCATTGTTTGCTGGTGAACTTCCAGGACAGTTCTGACTTCAACAAGCTCTTCCAATCAATAGTTGCTTCAGCTAAGCCTTGAGAGAGCACAGGCTGTACTGTATGTATTTTTAGCAACAGTCTCTTCACATTGTTTTATTGCCTGTTATTTGACTTGTTGCTTGGTCCGCACAAACAAATTATACGGCATCAAATATTTAGAGGACTCCACGTGAACTATTTTTATCCAACAAAGCCACCTCCCAGAGCAGACAGCTTAACAGAGGAGTTAGGGCACTTTCTAAAAACAGCATGCACATTTTCAGGCAATGAGGACTTGGTGAGCAAGAAGGTATTTAAACATAGAAGGGTTTCAAAGCCTCTGCACTCCACTATCTCTCTCCTAACGCTGTCGCTAGCACGGACACTTCATATTAGCGTCAGTATCCACGAGACTCAGCGTGAGAAACCCTGACTGACTTCTTTACTATGGGCGACAAGCTGCTGAGACCCAAAGGAAGTGAGCTGTCCTGGCTTTCCCTTCCTCATACCTCTCTTCTTTTTATTCCTTCACTTAAAGTTGAACGTCTAGGCAGCAAACATTATTGTATATGCTTGCTGACAGTTGTAGCCACAGATTAGGCAGTCAATGAGACCTTGAGACAGCATGGGACATCTTCACAAAGTTCTGAGGTGACTGGGATTTCAGTTCTACTCAAAGTGTAAAATGAGCCTTATTACCCAAAATGTATGCACACCAGGTCATCTTAAGTTAGCATGTACTGCTCAGCAATTATGGATTTTTTTTTTTTAATGTATCATTATGGAGATGACATTAAAGGCTTTTTAAGAAGACACTGTAATTGTGCTCCCTCACATTTTACACAGTGAACACAAAAGTCCAAAACTACATTTCTTTCCCACTGTATTTTTTTTATCCAACCCAGGCTGGTTGTAAATATGTGCCTGTGACATAATTTCTGTAAACTTGTTTTGCTTCTTGCTTCTTCATTTCGCTACACTTTTTAAAGATACATCTTCAGTTTTAAAATGTAATGTTCAGTGAGTGGTGCTAAAAGGTTGCTGTATTTTGCTTGAAAATTGAGTACCACCTACAGTACAACCCAACATTAAACTTATTATAACGTATAATGTTAACAACCCCAGTCATGAGATAAAAATGTATTTGCTGAAGCAAAATTACCATTTTAACCATTTTAAAGTTTTTGAGCTTGTTTATCATGACTCGTGTTTCATGTGACTTGTAAAAGTAAGTTATTATTAATCAATAATCTGTCCCTCTAGTCATAATTTGTACAAAAACAAATAAAAGCGGTTGGTGTGTTACTGCCACTGTTCATTTCAGCTGGAAACTGCAGTAAGTTCTATGTATAGGTACTTTTTAGAGTTTTGCAGAAAATGTAGATGCATATTTTTCCAATGATCCCAGGTTGCGCTTGTCTTAAGGTTAACAGCATTCAAATGAGCACAAAGGCAAGCAAAGTTATTAACAAGCTACTATTGATAATACACTAAACCATACTGTTTTAGTATTTGATAAAAATAGCCCAAATTCAAAAGTCAAGCAACAGCTTTTAATCAAATCATGTCAGAGATATGACCAAGCAGTGCACATGGACACAGTGACACATTGAGTCAAAGCATTCATGTCATGACATTCACGTTCATGTGACATTCATGTGACATTTCCAGATCATGTTTCTCTTCTCCCTATCATTTCTTGTCATCACTATACTCTTTCTATAAATAAAAGGGAAAAAAATTGTATTTAGGGTACAACAAGGCTGAAGTTTCCCTGAGTTAAAGAGATACATAGCTACTATAATACTTTCCTAAACATCTGTCCATATGCACTATGCACTACAAATTTGCCAGGATCATGAAGTCATCACATGCAAAAGATTTAATAAGAGGTAAGTAAGTGGAATACATTTTGTAAAGATTTATGAAGCTAATGAGAATCTCAGAAATTATCACATATACTGTATTTTTAGGACAAAAGACTTGTGATTTATAATTTTGTTTAAGATGATTACATCAATAGTTTTCTAAAATTGTGGGAATAGATACGCACTAATGTATGTGCAAAGTGAGCTGCTCCATATCACAATGAAGATTAATTTGTGAAATATACATGCACTAACATTGTAGAGGTTATAAAGTCCCAGAAGTTATTAAATAAACACCATTTTCTCATTCATAATAGATTCATTCTTGTTGAAAACAAATTTAGATCAATGTTACTCTGTCAGACGGACTCTGAAAATGAAATTCTTGAGCAGTTAACACATTCAGCACATATTTCCAAAAGAAAATGGCCACGAGCTGATTGAGAAGTTCAACTCCAGTCAGCGATCATGTTGGCAAACTGGCACATGCCCACAGCATTAGCAAGTGCTAAACGCTTTGCAAAGTCTGAGTCTATGAGCTGACAATAAAGGACACGGCACTGAAACATCGTTGCAGAAGGGCCGCTCTGTTGGTTTTGATGTGTGAGAGGGAATGTGTGCTGACATCATATGAGTGTCCTCTCGTCCAGTACCGAATATGTCAGCCAGGCAATGAAGCCTACCAACAGTAGACAACACGTCAGGTCTTATTCTTAGATTGTGACTCTGGTGTTCTTTGTCTGTACCTCACACAGAGTTTCTCTCAATCTCTCAGACACACACGAACACACACTCAGACACAGTCTGACGGTCTACTCATCCTTATCCAGCTTTTTGCTTTTCTCCTTCACCCTTTCATTTCTTATTCATTTTCTCTACCTGCCACTCATTATTTCTCTTGACCTGTTTTTCCCTCTTTCCTTCTGTTCTTTCTCATTTTTTTCCGTCTCTCTCCAACCCTCTTAATCTTTCCCCGGGAGGTTTATCTTTTTAATACAACTCAACAACCTTTCCCATTCGTGTGCTGTTGTTGACTGGATCACAGGACTCTCACGCTTGACCACAAAAAAGTGTTCATGCGATGTTCTCAGGCTTTAGGGGTCATATTTATAGAAGGTATTATATATATTTTATGGGTTTGTACTACTTTCCATTCAAACTCATTCTCTAATATTATTGTCTCAAATTGCAGATAATAACTTATTCTTGCTAACCTACTTTGTGTTTGTGTGTGTGTGTGTGTGTGTGTGTGTGTGTGTGTGTGTGGTCCATTTATGGTCCATTTATAATGTTAATAATGATAATAGTAGCTTTTTAGTATTTTTCACAGTGATTCTATTTTATAACTATTTTTGGTTCCCCAAAGAACCTTTCATTGAACAGTTCTTAGTGTGAAGAACATTTTAGAAATATAAAAAAATGTTTGAACCTCTTGTGGACTGGAAAGGTTCCATGGATGTTAAATTTTCTTCATTGAACCACAGATGCCAGTAAAAAAAAAAAAAAAAAACTTTATTTCTGAGTGCAGGTGGGAAACGTTCATGCAAGTTTATCCTCACTGGGGAGGCTTTTGATTTCTGAAAGTTACGGTATGTATCATATTGTGCTCTTTTATTTCAAATGATCAAGAAAATATTGATTCTTCATTATGTGACCCCATTAAAAGAAGAGTTCCTCCAAATATGAAGAATCTGTCATAATAACCTTTTATGTTTTGAAGATATATTTGCAGAATTTTGATACTGCTCTTTTTTCATATAACTAAAATAGACCAGCTGCTGTCAAGCAGCAAAATGACACAAAACACAAGTTGAAACAGTAAGAAAAACATACATAGTGTACATATGAGCACTAAGCAAGATAAAAAAAAATAGTCCAAGGGAATTAACTGGATTGGATTGCAGCAAAATATGAGTTTTTCATAGAAAAAAAATATTGTAGATTTTCAAGAGGATTAGCAGAAGATAGGTCCAGGATTATAGATCCATAACAATGAAAGATCTGCCACCCATGGAGGACATAATCTAAGCCAAGGACAGCTGGTAAACCACAGGCAGAAGACCTGAGAGTCTGTGCAGGAGTCTATGGATGTACAGTAGTACCTCTGCCAGATGGAGAGGGACAAGACCATGAATAGCTTGAATGCAGAGAACTCCGCAAAGACTGCTGTACTGAGCATAGAGCTTTAAGAGACAGATTGTGGGCCTGCAAATTGCAAACATTTAATTTGCAAATTGTTCATATTAGGTTTATTAAAATAAATTATAATTTCCCCAAAGGCAGGGGTTCTCATACTTAATGAAACCAATGACCCCAAATATAATGCAGATGACCTTCTTCCTGAAATATAATAGACTATATATATCTTATTATCTATATATTTTCATGTATTAACACAAGGTAAGTGACAAAATTTTTAATGTTCAACACAAGCAAATGAAATAATTGTTTCCTAGTTGTTGTCACTTTTGACTAAAACTTATTGTCTTATTGTGGCTGTTTTGGTGCTTGGTGCTCTGTAGCATCAGCCAGAAGGCAACAATTCAAATAGAAAGTGGGCTGGTTTTGAGGGGATTTTTTTAACTCTTTTCCTCATTCTGGAGGTGTAAAGTTCTTGGAGGTTAGGCAGGGGGCACTAATAATCCTCTCAGCAGTCCTGACTGTCCATAATAGTTTCCTGATATATGATTTGGTAGCTGAACCAAACCAAACGGTTATAGATGACCACAGGACAGACTCAATGATGGCAGATTAGAACTGCTTAAGCATCTCCTGTGGCAGGTTGAACTTCCTCGGCTGGTTGAAGGAATTACAACCTCTGCTGGGCCTTTTTATGCAATAGAGTCTATGTGAATGCCCCACTTCAGGTCCTGTGAGATGGTAGTGCCCAGGAACCCGAATGACTCTTCTGCAGCCACAGTGCTGTTCATGATGGTGAGTGGGGGAGTGCTGGGGGGGGGGGATCTCTCATGAAGTCCACAATCATCTCCACCTTTTTGATCATGTTAAGCTTCACATTGTTAAGACTGCACCAGACAGCCAGCTGCTTAACCTCGGTTCTATATGCAGACTCGTCACCATCCTGGTGAGGCAGATGACTGTAGTGTCGTCTGCAAACTTCAGCAGCTTGACAGCGGGGTCTTTTGCAATGCAGTCATTTATATACAGGGAGAATAGCAGTGGGGAGAGAACACATCCCTGAGGGGCACCAGTGCTGATAGAGAGGGTCCTGGATGTGAGTTTCCCCAGTCTCACTAGCTGCTGCCTGTCTGTCAGGAAGCTGGTGATCCAATGACAGATTGGGGTGGGCACGGAGAGCTAAGTCAGTTTGTCTTTAGAGAAGATCAGGCATGATGGTATTGAAGGCCAAACTGAAGTCCACAAATAAGATCCTTGTGTAATTCCCAGGTCTGCCGAGGTGTTGCTGGATGTATTGCAGTCCCATGTTGACTGCATCATCCAAAGACCTTTTTGCTCTTTTGGCAAACTGAAGAGGATCTAGCAAGGGTCCAGTGATGTTCTTCAGGTAGGCCAGGACCAGTCTCTCAAATTACTTCATGGCCACAGATGTGAGAGCAACAGGTCTGCAGTCATTTATCCAGTGATTTTGGGTTTTTTGAGGACCGGAATGATAATTGAGCGTTTGAAGCAGCAGGGAGCTTCACACTGCTCTAGAGATCTGTTGAAGATTTGTGTAAAGATGGGGGCCAGTTGGTCAGCGCAGACTTTTAAACAGGCAGGTGAAACATCACCTGGGCCTGAAGCTTTCCTAGTCTTCTGTTTTATGAAGACCTGGTTCATGTCCTGTGCACAGACCTTAAGCACAGGTTGGACAATAGGAGAGGGAGGGAGGGAGGGAGGGAGGGGGTTGCAGGGGGGATAGGTAAATGTGTGAAGTGCAGATCAGAGAGGGTGGGGGTATGAAACTGGGTTTTTCATATCGGCAATAAAACACATTCAGATCATCAGCCAGTTTATTCTCTACAGATTGCGGGGGTGGTGTCTTGTACTTTGTGATGATTCTCAGACATGTCCAGACTGATTCTGGGTCGTTGGCTGAAAACTTTTTTTTCAGCTTTTCAGAGTAGCTTTTTTTAACCACTCTGATCACCTTTGTTAGTCTGTTTCTGGCCTGGTTATACAATTCAACTATCCAAACAGAAATTCAAAACCTGTGCTAACTGAAAGAAAACAAGTTGACAAAAAGATTGAATCTAAGATTTTATGATAATTAGGGACGTCCCAATCAGGCATTTTGTGCCCCTGATCCGATCCAAGTCATTGAATATTGAGTATGTGCCAGTCCTGAGTCAATGTATATATGTCCTTATGTCAACATGAGAACGTGCAATTACCTCAGACACCAGAATGTAGCAATTCGTGTTAGTTCAGTAAACCACATATGATCACACATAAAACTTCTGCTTATAATATTTTATGTAAGAAACACACACTCCTAATGACCTTCATACTGTCCTCCTCAGTGGGGTGTGGTGGTGCAGATGGGCTTGGAAAAAAAGTATAACTGCAGAAAGTGAAGCATATGCCACATACCTCAAGCTTCAGCTGGCCCATATGCCATTAATACACACACACCTCAGCATTAAGCCTGACATCCCCTCCGGGCATTTTATCCTTCGAAAGGGCAACATATAGAGCATTTGGGCTACCTGGACCTCCTCCAATACTGCATTAAACAGTCCTGCAAGCACAAAAAGAAATTTGCATATTTACATTTTCACTCTTATAATATTGTTTTCCACACACATCAAGATTTAAAAAGTATCAAGAGAACCACAAAAGTTCATGATTGAATGCTCATAAGTCACAACAGGTGGTTTATTTGAGGTGAGATATGCCTGTCAACCTTTTTTGCCTTTTTTAATGCTGCCCATTTTAAATGACACCGGGCCTTGTAAAACATTACACTGCAGCATTAAAGACTATAAAGAAGGTCATGTCAGTAATCACTGTCAATTGGTACAGTACTTATGGTGATTATAATGTCAAGAGATCCATGCCGTTTATTGACAACTATGTTAGGAGGTTTTGACTGATCAATCTGCTAATGTCACCTAATTGTCATGGGGGGACCCCTGATCATGCTTAACTCATGGATGGATTTGACATGGGATAGTGAATATATATACACTGAACATGGATGGATTATCTTGGCAAAGGAGAAGTGCTCACTAACACAGATTTAGACAGATTTGTGAACAATATTTGAGAGAAATAGGCCTTTTGTGTTCATAGAAAAAGTCTTAGATCTTTGAGTTCAGCTCATAAAAAAATGGGGGCAAAAACAAAAGTGTTGCGTTTATAATTTTGTTCAGTGTATGTTGTTTGTAGGAGCACAAAACCAGATCAGTTTATTATCAATTCAGTTCATGTCTCAGTTGTTGAACTTTTTTATGTTAATACAAAAATGTACATGTAAAAAAAAAAAAAAATGCTGCAAATAAAAGCAGTTGGAAATGAGATGACGTTTCTTTTTTTCTTCTTCTTTTGTTTCTAGCAGCTGATTGGTACATGCATATTGATACATGTTGTGCCATTCAACAAGTTTAGCTTTGAAGTAGTTTTTACTCAGAAATTTCTAGCTAAATTTAACAAACTATTACAAATGACTAGAAATGGCATGCATTTTCTTGTAAAACATACAGTACTTCAATAATCTGTTTTATTGACAACTTCAAAAAATCATTTGTTACACTGCACTGTCTGATTGATTAAACTATGTATTGCCCATGTGTTACAGTTAAGACACATTTATTGACCCCTGTAGACATTTTCAAAACTATAAACGTGAATAAACAAAATACAACTCAAATCTCAAATGTGCTAAAAATGTGATTCCACTAAAGGTATGAATACTACTTTTTTTTTTTTTTTAATGTATAGGGATGAATATTTATACTATGAATATTTCAGGTGTATCAATATAAAGTCTAATGTAAAACTAGCAATAAGTACTTACACCTTCTGATTTGGTGTTTTTAATATGGCAGTGCAGGTCAAACCCACATCTGCAGCGATTTGTTCACCTGTCTCCACTTAAGCTTCTTTAGAGATCTTTATCATAGAGATTTGCATATACTTTTTCTGTCAATGACCTTGTTTAAATATATTTTAATGCCGATTTTACACTGCAAAATAGTGGGTGTGCTGATAGAAATATCTATGTCAAATAGATCTGTATTTAATACTGTAGTAATATAGCAAAATTTTCCAAGCTTCTTTCCTGTGGAATTCTTTAAAATTCATTACTTTTTATTCAACACAAACATTAGAATGTAATAGTTGTTCATTTGACAAGGTGTAACAGGATCAGGATGTCTGTTATCATGTAGCGCAGGGAGAAGTCATGTGGATAACTTGTCAAAATTTACAGGGTGAAGCCAAGGAGCTGTGACAGGGTTACACCTGTTGGGTTTCTGCGGTAAAGGACTGCCACCAAGAGAAGAGCCTGTGTTAACGCAAAATCTATTAACTGACATAATGACTTTCACAGCTTGAATTTTCTCTGTCTTGCACCTTTAAATCAGACCTTTTAGAGACTGACAGAGCAGAGTTCTACATGCTGCCCACCTGTTCCAATTTACAGCTCTTATTCCTCTTTCTTGCTCTCATATTTCCTTCCCACTACGGTCTTGTTCTTCAATCTGAGAAATGTAACTAATTGTGTCGTGTAAAAGCTCACAGTGGGATGTCATGTAGAACCATCATTTCACAGTCAGACACTGATCTTCTGAGAGTTCCTTGGTGATGACGTTGAAGAAATATCGAAGCCACAAATGGCTCTTGCCTTAGTGGCACATTACTTATTCACAACTTGTAGTCCTTTGAGAACTCACTGAAATGTGAGAAAAAATATTGAGTCTTAATATTGATTAACTCTTCTCAGCAGGATAATGTCACTATGGTGATCATCATTCAGTGCTGAACTCTTTTAAAATGACTGTGAGGACCACATGCCCTAAGTTTGGTATTCAATCAACTTGAATAAAATGTGAGGGTTTTAAAACCCCGAACAGGTGACACAAACACATTAGGCGAGACCAGAAACCAGGATCTATGGCTTTTTTCCTATAAAAATATGCTAATATTAACACATTGCAAGAAAAAACAAATTGCACATTGTGTGTGTGTGTGTGGCAGAAAGTTTCCTGTGAGGGTTAGGTTTAGGGGTAGGGTTGGTGTAGGGCAATAGAATATACGGTCTGTACAGTAGAAAAACCATTACGCCTATGGAGAGTCCCCACAAGGTTAGCTGACCAGACATGTGTGTGTGTGTGTGTGCGTGCTTGTTTATGCTACATTTGTGGGGGCCAAATGTCCCCACAAGGATAGTAAAACCTGAAATTTTTGACATTGTGGGGACCGGCCTGCGGTCTCCACGAGGGAAAAAAATTATTACAAATAGTAAATGATGTTTATCTGAAAGTGTAACAATGCAAACAGGTTTTCTGTAAGGGGTAGGTTTAGGGTTAGGGGATAGAAAATATTGTTTGGTCAGTATAAAAGTAATTATTATTGATGTATAAATCTCAATTTCACAAAACTGACCCTTACGGTGCGTTTCTACTACAGCGTCAAATTTGCGCTCAGTGCCGCTGGCAACGCTACAACACCACTGCTTTGGGGCGTGTCAAATTTAGGGCAGAGCACGCCTCTAAAAACAATGTTTACACCCTGTTTGCGTTTCATCTTCTTCTTTTCACAGCGACTGGTTGTCGCCCGGCGTATTTTGCTCAAAATTTGCATAAAGTCGAGGAATTCCCAAACTTTTTGACACTCTCGGGCACTCTCAACGCTTTCTCTGCGCTGCTTTCAATCCTATAATGCACCACACAAACGTTTAAGCTCAACTTCCATAGGAATGAATTGATAATGCTCGCTCCGCTCGCTACGTGCCAGTGGAAACGCACCGTTATGACTGGTTTTGTGCTCCAGGGTCATATTAGGGTCATTCCACGAAATCGGTGCCTTCTTCACTTGGAAAAATTGAAAATTAAAATTAGTTTAAATCAACATTTTTTAAATATCTATGAAATGAAGACACCTTAAAATTACAAGAAATTGTATTGTGCCAAAACAGGCTATGAAATTTATTATTTTATGATTTATATTTTTGTCAACCCTGTTACCGACATAAGCATTACTAGATACTATAGTTTAATCAGAACTATGTGAGTTTTCACATATATGAGCAGCATTTTAGTCCCTCTTTTCACTCGGATTGTTTAAAATTTTGGAATTTTTTAATAGTTTTATATTTGTCATTGAAATGACCAAGAACATCCTAATTTTGGAGGGTGACCACATACCAATTAAGAAAAATATATATTTTGACAAGAGAGATGTTAAAAAGGGCTTTGTTCAAAATAAAATATAGTTAAAGTTACAATGGAAATACCTGGAAGGTTATATCTGTCACACCCATGGATGTTTTGTTGTGTTTTCTTTCCCCATGTGCTCTGTGTGACCCAGTTTTTCCCTTGTGTTTGATTATGTTAGTCAGTTCACCTGTGTCCTTATTAGTTGGTCTTCCTCACCTGTCTGTCCCTCGTTAGCTACCCTACTTTGAACTCTACTTTGTTAGCTACCCTACTTTGTACTTTGTACGTTGTAGTCTGTTCAGTTCTGTTTCGTCCGGTATTGTTGATGTTACCCTGTGTGTTAGACCCACTTCTTTGTGTGGATTACCATTAAAATGATTAGTTGTTATAATCTTTGTCGTGCCTTCGTCTCCCTAACAGCAATATTGTGACAGTATCAAATATAATTTTACATTTTTTTAAATAAAAAAAAATAAAATCAATGACAGAGATAGGATTGACAGAGTAACAGGGATGACAGGACACACATTCTTCAGCACACTGCACATATTTGTTTACATTACTGTAAATTTTTACCATTTTAAAATTGCATTATATTGGTTTGCACTTACTTGGCATAGTTGTAAATAGTGACAATTGTAAACAGTCAGATTTTCAGTTAAAGTCAGTTCATTGTTGATTTAGCACATCATATTTCTAAGAGATCTAATGTCTTAAGGGTATTTAATTAGATAATGCATCCATCTGTTTGTCTGTGTCCCCTCACAGAACTTAAAATATACTGATCTGGTTCAATTATTAGGCAAGGAAGATGAAGATAAGGCAAGATCAGATCTGGATCTTTCTGTGATCATCTGAAACCAGACCAAGATCTTGATGCTGAAATTTGGTTTCACTTTCCTTAATATTGCAAGACTGGGGTGAGAGTCTGCAGTCACCTTGCTGCCCTTGTTTGTAATTAAATTTACATAGATGCATTATTGACTGAGTTATGGAAAAAAAAAAAGAGTTTTATTGAGACTGATCATCCTATCCTGGTCATTAACAACAATAGTAACAGTAACAATACCAACAATACTAACTAAAAATGTAACTGATGCTCATATGGCACTGAAGGATATAGGCATTAGCTCAATAATATACCCAGGGTGACCTTTAACATGTTTGAATTTTACACAGACAATCTTTAAAAACAGGGTGAAACCTAATCTATGTCATCCCTGTTACCCACATGTCAAAACCTGTTACTCTAAAAAGTAACAGATTGACAGTAACAGTAAAACATGCTTGTGTTTTAAGTGTTGGAATCCTGGTTGAGAGATTATGCAACCTCCTAGATTTTTTGATGAGGGTAACAGGGCTGACATGAAATCAGGGGACCCAATAAAATTATTTAGATTTTATAGAAAATAAAAATGTATACTTATGCCAAAAACACTGCTTAACAATGAGACTGTATTTAGAACAATATGCAAATGTGATTTTTATGTAATTTTGCCTTCATTTTACAAATTAAAAGTCCTGCTGAAAAATAAAACAGCTAACACCTTTCTCTGCATGTTTTACATCTCATATGTGTGTGCAGTGCCTGCGAAACTATTCATACCCCTTCATTTTTTTTACATTTTATGTTGCTGCGTTATGTTAAACTGCTTTAAATTACTTTTTTCCACATCAATCTACACTCCATACACCATTATGACAAAACAAAAACAGAATTGTCACAACTTTGTAAATTTATTAAAAATAAAAAACTGAAATAATTGCATTGCATAAGTATTCAGTACTTAGCTAGATGAATCACCTTTACAGCCTGAAGTATTTTTGGATATGATCAAGCGACAAGCTTTTGAAATCAGCATTTGGCAATTATCTGCCATTCTTCTCCTCACCTCTTCACTTCTCAAGCTCTGTCAGTTTGGTTATGGGCAGACGCACATTTTCAGGTTTCTCCAGAAATATTTGATTGGCTTCAAGCCCAGGCTCTGGCTGGGCCACTCAAGGACATTCAGGACAACAGTTTTTATGTATGCTCAGAAACACAAAAATCTTTACAAATCCATTATATTACATATAAATTGTAAAGTTACTTTACTATTAAGTTACACTAGTTTACTACTACTAACTACAACTACTGCACTAATTTGGATCTGCTCTGCTATATCTTTGTCTTCTTTCCTCATCATGTACATAACAGAATACTAGACCAAAAAAAGGATTCATGGATCTTGCAGCTGTTCAAATCCTCCTCCTCTGCCAGGAAGATTGCTCCCTTGAGGAGCACGCACAGAGGTTTGTAGATCTCATCTGTCTCATCCATTACAACAATGACAGCCTCTTGTGTATTTTTCTGGGCAAGACTTAGCTCAAATGAAAGCACACCTGCTCGGAGATGGCCCTCAAGGGATGTTCATTGACTGGGTGCTTCTACAAAATGGATCCCCCTTCACCCCCAGTCAATCCACCCACCATTCTGAGACCCTCCAGCTCCTCCTCAAGCTTACTATGGAAGGTGAACCTGAGCCTACCATGGACCCTAAGCCAGAGCCTATGCCCACAACAGAGTCAGAGTCTGCAGCCATGTCCATCCCAGAGGAAAAGCCTGCCACCCAGTCTGACCATTTGTGTGTGAGCCAGTTTCAACAGCCATCCCTAGGTTTCCACAGGCTTCCAGGCCTTCAGCTGCACCTCGTTCCTTCACCCCTTCGGCTTGTTCGGTCTCCTATGGCTCCACCTTGGCCAATCATCAACATGGCTTTTGGCCTTGCTCCTCCATGGTTCCTTCCACCATCAACTCCTCTGTGGTTCCTTCCACCTTTAGTTTCCCCCTTAGTCTGTTTTGCCACCAGTCCTGACACTTGCTCCACTAATGGCGCTTTTCCACTGCATGGTACGGCACGGTACGGCTCGATATGGTTCACTTTTGGGGGGTTTTCCACTGGGTACAGTAC
Organism: Sinocyclocheilus anshuiensis; assembly: GCF_001515605.1. Classification (NCBI taxonomy): domain Eukaryota; kingdom Metazoa; phylum Chordata; class Actinopteri; order Cypriniformes; family Cyprinidae; genus Sinocyclocheilus; species Sinocyclocheilus anshuiensis. Next base: position 2,383,824 of record NW_015536800.1, on the reverse strand, counting down.
CTGGTACCTGGTACTTTTTTTAGTACCACTTCGGTTGAGGTTCCAAGTGAACCGTACCATTACCAAAACGTGACGTGTAAACTCTGCTGATCACGGATTGGGTGGAGAGAATCGTCACTACCTGCGTCACTGAACTTGCGACACAAACACAAAAGAACCGCTAGATTTAAATCAGCACAGCCAGCGAAGGATCGAATGCAACTGTTTTGAACGAGCGCACCTTTTTTTAACAACCAAAAAGTTTTGTTGTCTGTTGCGGAAGTACAGACGTTCCTCTCGTTGATAGCAGAGGAGCGGATCCAGCGAGAGCTTGATGGGGCGACGCGGAATGAAAAAGTTTTTTTAGGAGTCGTGGTAGTAGAGGCGGCGCAACTATAACGACATGTGAATAATCCCGCCCACTCTAAAGCGGTACTGAACGGCAGTGGAACCCCAAACCGTGCCGAGCCGAACCGTGCCATGCCGTACTGAGCCGTACCGAGCCGAGTCGTACCACGCAGTGGAAAAGCGCCATAAGACTCTCACCCTTCTTTCTCACATTATGGTCCCATTTAAACACTGTCATTGTTTCCTGCTCTTCCTTCCTGTTATTTTGATTGTCATGGTTTCTAGTATGTTTTTATCAGTTGACGTGGCTACTCATTGTTTGACTCATTGATTTCTCACACCTGTTCTTCATTTATTTCATTAGTGTGTAGCCCTCAGTTCTGTAAGTTTCTCGTCTGGTATTGTAGGTGCATGGCACACTGTCACTTTGCTTCTCACAGATTACACTCTTTTGAATTTGTCTATTAAAGTTAAGCTGCTATTTGGATCAGCTCTGCTATATCTCTTTTTCCTTATCCCGCACATAACTTATATATAGATATTTTAAATTTGTAAAATGTAAATATTTTTGTGATGGCACTGAACATTTAATCTGATTGATTAAATACAATCAATTACACCCATTTAATCAATATCTATAGGTATGAACCTAAAATGGTTAGTAACATTTGCATATCTCATATACAAAAAATGCTTACGCTTTAGATTGTCAATAGATTGATAATGTACAAATTATTTCACCCTGTAGCTACTTTCTATTAGGTTAAACAATTTATATGGTGTTACAACTCACACAGTAACATTGCTTTCATCCATTATTAGCACAGATCTACTGTGTGAAGACAGAACTAAAGAGAAAAGCTATAAAACCAAAATATACCACAGATCAAATTCATCTAAAAACAGAAGGAAGCCATTCATCTATATGATGTCACATCTTAAGGGAAAGGCATTGAAAGCTAACAGCTCTTTGTCTGCATGTTTTACATCTCATATGTGTGTGCATGTGTGCATGTGTTTTACAAACAATGAGGCCAATGATTAACTTTAGTAAAGCATCAAATTTTACCTCCGAATGTCAAATAAAAGTGAAACAGGTCAAGCATTAAATTTGGATAGATTAAAGATGAAAAGAAATTGAAGAGAAACTGAAAATGAAAATGATAAACGGTGGTTGAACTAAATATCTTATGGCTGTCACGATTAAAGTGAAATGTGAAAATGAATGAAAAGTGTAGATTACAGCATTACATTTAGATGTTGCCTGGGTAGCCAGAATATGACTGAATATACACATATATTCCACAAACAAATTTATTTTTTATTTTTAATGTATTCTATTTATCAACATGAATACTTAATATTACAATATCAAGAGCAATAATTGACAGTTATTATGAAATTGCAGTATTAAGTTCCTGATTTGTTAATTTTATTATTTATAGGCTATTTACTTTGTGTAATTGCTGTGTATGCCACCTTAGAGCAGCATTAAACAGTCTGTAATAAATGTCATGTCAGACACAGCTTTTGTTCCAACTTTGCAGTGTGAATATGGCTTTTGATGTAGGTTAGGTAATATTTTATTTGTAAAAGTTTATAGAATTCTGATTGACTGAAGCAACTGGTTGAGTGTAAGAATTTTACAGAAAAGACAACACAGATACATTTAATAATGTAATTATAAAAAATTGGGTCCCACTTTATATTAGTGGTATATTATATTATATTATATTAACTACTATGTACTTAGAACAAAAAATAAGTACAATGTACTTACTGTTTTCATATTGTATTGCAAAACACTTTTGCTGCTATTGAGGTGGGATACGGGTAAGGTTAGGGACAGGGTTGGAGGTATGGGTAGGTTTAAAGGTGGGGTAGGTGTAAGGGATGGGTCAACAGTGTAATTATAATTACAGAAATTAATTACAGATGTAATTACATGCAGGTATTTTAAAGATATAAGTACAATGTAAAAACATGTATGTACACAATAAGTGCACTGTACCAAATGATTAATTTAAATGTAAGTACATAGTAGTTAAGGCCACTTAATATAAAGTGGGACCGAAAATTGCCCTTACAAAGATATCAAAATGCCCTTAAAAATCAATTCCAGGGGACTATTATACCTTATGCATTATATTATACCTTAAAGGGATACTCCACCCCAAAATGAACATTTTGTCATTAAAGCTTTTACGGGCTTGGAACGACATGGGGGTAAGTGATTAATGACAAAATGTTCATTTTGGGGTGGAGTAACCCTTTAATGGAAAAATTTATTTCTGACCATGCTTTGGACATAAGCATATGTTACATGACTAATATAATGTAGCATTTTATACATTATTCTACATTAAATGCAAAATTTGGAAAGAATACTGATTGACATTTAGCTGCGGCAGACAGAGACACTGAAGAGGGACTTCAGGAGAACTGGCCCCCCGACTGAGCCTGGTTTCTCCCAAGGTTTTTTCTCCATTCTGTCACCGATGGAGTTTTGGTTCCTTGCCGCTGTCGCCTCTGGCTTGCTTAGTTGGGGACACTTCATTTCCAGCGATACCGTTGACTTGATTGCAAAGATACTATTTAAACTGAGCTGGATGTTGACATCACTGAATTCAATGATGAACTGTCTTTAACTGAAAAATTAGTGTTTACTATTGTCATTTTGCATTATTGACACACTATTTTCCTAATTAATGCTGTTCAGTTGCTTTGACACAATCTGCATTGTTAAAAGCACTATATAAATAAAGGTGACTTGACTTGACTTGACATTTAGTATAGCAAAATGATTAACTGTGAAAAAGTTTTTGTAGTTTCAAAGTGGAACTAATTTTCAAAAACTGAGAACCACTTCTTTTTACACACAACAATACACCGATGCAAATAGACCAATTTGAGCAGATGAGCTGGCTTTGCCCACCGTGACCCAATTAACCTTTCATGCAAGAATACTCTTTCCTCTCTCCCAGATGCTAAAAATATATGCTTGAACGTTCATAAAAATATGACTGGACTTCACTGTAAATAATGCATTGATGGTGATTTAAGCGATTGATGACTCAGATACGTGCTGCTCTCTGACAGCCAAAGTACCAGATGCCCATTACACCACTTCAACATATATTTTGAAACAATGACCTTCTCTCAGTAAATACAACTTGCTGATATAAATACATACATATGACCCACTACTCAAGAGCCGTTTTTGTTCGTATCAGAATAAAACGCTGCCTGAAGGTGTTATCATGTACACATGTAGCAATTTCTCACCTGTCAGTGAATGTGCTCAGTGAACAAACCTAATGACTGAACATATTTGTGTTCTGTCATGTCATTGTAAATAACAGCATGTAATTTCTGTGCCAGCAACATCAAACGGAATAGCAAAAAAATTATGTTTTCCAATGTTCGCAAACAGGTTTCCGAAACCAACATACTCGTTATAAAGAAACATCACTCTAGCAACTTTTAGTAACACTTAAACAGCAAACATCATTCTGGTGCTGTATTCAGCTTTTTTGGAGGATTCCATTTGTTTCCCAAGACCAAACTAGTCCAGGATGTCCAAGCTGATTTCATTCATTTCCATTCAATAAAAGTGGACAATGATCTACTGTCAGGCTTAGAAAACACCATCGTTCATTCTGCCTGTGCAAATTTTCTGAAGCAATATCTTTGTCTGTGGAGCAGGCCTGTTTTTAAGTTGCTGTCCCTAAAAATCTTTCCATCTACTTCCATATTTTTGAATGACATTTGAAAATTGCACTCTCAAAAAAAAAAAAAAAAAAAAATTCAGGGGCAATAGATCAATGTTTGAACATGTCTACCATGTCAACCATCATCCATCAAGATGATGTCTATATAAATTATGTATTATTAGCTGTTTTGCTCTAGGTAGGTCAAGAGCAAAAACTTGGTGAAACCAAACCAATTTCACCATCATATTCCTTTAAAAGCACACCAACTATGGAACAAATGTATTTATAGACCCATAATTACTGTCTTTAAGTAAATAGCCAAAGGCCATTAATGCACATAATTTTTTAGGTAATCTTACACTAACACGGTCCATTTGAATGTAATTCTGTACTATACCGTAAAAGACGGTTTTCCTGCAATGTTGTTCCACCTCTGAGAAGCTATACCTCAAATGCAAAATATCATCTTCTACTGTACTGAACATGCTTCTCACACACATGCACACTCTCACATCCTACCTCAATTGCACACAACACATATGCAGTGAAATGATTTACACTCATATGCACACCTCATTTTAAGGTAACCCACATAACCTGCTCCGTCTTATCTCCAAACTCAACGCACAATCACGGCCACAACATACAGGCTATCCTCATCTGTTTAATAACAGTTATAATTGCGTCTTATCTGCACCCAGTTACAGCTGCCCAGCCCAGGGAGCATCAGTTATCAGAAGAGCGCAGTTTGCTAAATAGCATGATGTGAATTCATAATATCTGGATGCTTATTAAGCTAGCTTGTGTGTTTGTGGGTTGCAGTTGTTTATCACCCTAATATGTGTGTACGTATGCATGTATGGAGGAGGGGCAGCTCCAATATTATCTGTTGGCGTATTGCATACCCGTGTGTGTATATGAATGCATGTGAGTGTTCTACTTTCCTAATGAGGACTGGGATATTATTAAGCTGGCTTATAATGGCAAATATAAATTATGTGTATGCATCAAATTAAAGCAGTTTACAGTCAGAGAATTTTATAAACAAAATTGCCCGACTTTTGCAGCTACTTATTTATTATATTTATAATTTATTAAATGTAATTGTTTATAATTAATATATTCATATAATTATTATATGAAGTGGCAATTAATTTTAAGCTTCGTATTTAAATGATGTATAAGCTTTAATATATCCAACTTTTAAAATGCATAGACATACATTTTCTTTCTGCTGCCAAACTTTTGCTGCAGCAGAAGTGTTTATTCCTGCCTTGTAAATGCATTTAAATTTATTACATTTTTAATAACGACATCTCTTAATCTTCAGCAGAAAAGTGAATTGCGCTGATCTCACGAGAAGTGAATCCAAATGACGCTTTGCTGATGCTCTCCACACGTTTCCTGTGATTGGCTGTTTGCTGCACATGCTCCAGAGTTAATCACAAACTCTGGTTCAAACTCTGAGTTGGGAGAGAAGGTTTATATCGAGCTTTGTGAGCCCAGTGAACCTGATCTTAATCAGGTTGGCTTTATCAGGTTTTGTCAACTCATACTCTGCAACTCTGAGTTTGTTCATTTCGCTTCGTGCTACAGGCCACAGGGAGCTGCTAGTTTTCATTAGATCACGTAAATCAGTGGAAAATTTATAGAAATTATGATTCTGTCTGAAGAAATATGAAGTAAACATATCTATAGAGTAAATATATCTATATATCTCTATGTATATGCATCTTTGGACTATATCTCTCGGGAATGACCTCCATGGTAGTGACGGGACAGACAGACAGTTCAGAGGTGGACAGCACCACTTCGGGAGGAGCAGTGGTGGTGTGTGCAGCCCAGACACACAATATGCCGACTCCCATTACAGGAAGAGCCTCTGACAGGGGAACGACCTCCATGGTTGTTTCAGGACAAACAGGGAGTTCAGAAACGGCCTCCTTGGCCGTAACAGGAATAGGCAGAGATTTCAGATGTTGACAGAAGATGACTGGGGATATCAGAATAAAAGTCTATTAAATCCTGAGTCCTGCCTCTGCTCACCCTCAGCTGTGGTACAGTGGGCAGGGCTTTTCTCTGCACCCTTGCTCTCCGTTTCATCCACTGTCGCATGCGGTGTTGCCTTCGGTTGTCGTTCGGTGTGTAAGAACATTCTCAGGCAGTCATCCGGGAATGTGGTCAGATGTGTGAGACCAAGGAATTCTTTCATATGTTACTCGAGGGAGTGGTACCCCTGCTCAAGGCAAAGCAGGCGAACGGCAGCAAAGTGATCCATGAAGGGGAGGAAAAACAAAAACACTGACAAAAACGCAAAATAAACGGGGGTAAATCACGCCGCTTTACTTTCTTTCTGGTCGGTTATTCTGTCACACTACTGTGAGATTGAAGGTAGAGGCGGATGATGAAGAAGATAAATTCAAATTTATTCCACAAGACAGGTAATCTACAACCAGCACACGTGAGGACATTTATTTTGTAATTAAATTACATAACGCTGTTACATGTAACTAGTTACTCCCCGACACTGGGTACAAACAATAACCAACCAACTCAAACTGAACTTACAGTAACTTACTGTAAATACACAAACCAAACGAGGCTAATTAACCACACACCTGAACAGAATGATGAAATCAAATCAATAACCATGACAACAAACAGACCAGGGGGAAAGGTGCGAACTGAAAGTTCAAACTAACAGAACCTGGGACATTCATGAGGTGATTGTGATACTTCTGCCAGTTCTTACAGACCTTGTCAGTTAGAGATGTTTCTTCTTGCCATACTTCCTTGTCAACCTGCCGTCATCCTGGCATAGTCATGCCAAGTTCTGCGCATGCTGCTTCGCCAGTCCATTGTTCGACTCGTCTGCATGTTTCTACAGCTATCGTGATTGGCAGCAGATGGATGCACGTGATGACTTTGACCTCTTTTTTTGACCCTCCATCATTTAATGCGAACCGGCCCGTTTCATTCTTTTTTTATGTTCTTTTGGTGGTTCAATGTCAAGCTTGAAGATGACCAGGTGATGTTGGGCTGCGACTGTCTCATACTGGATGGCCTTGACATTGAGCAAGGACTTCAAATCATGTCTTCTGACTAGGATGAAGTCAATTTGTGACTTCTTGTTGCCACTGTAGTAGGTAATTAGATGGGATGACTGCTTGCAGAACTACGTCTTCATGATGATGAGGTCATGTGCACTGGCGTATTCGAGGATTTACTCACCATCATTGTTTCAAACGTCATAGCCATATCCCCCATGACAGATGTGGGCGTCTTTCATTTAATAATAGTAATGATAATGAATAGTAGTAGTAGTGGTAGCAGTAGTATTTCTAAAAAATTATATTAATTTATATTATATTTTTTAATTATATAGAAAGTCTAAAAATGCTAAAATTTTTTGGGGGGTGGGGGTTTGTCTATAGTAATTAAAATTAGCTTTACATTAAAATAATAGCAGTCTATTTAAATGACACTTTAGTGTGAGTTTGTGCCATGCCTGACTCACTGGTGTCATATCAGGTCTTAGCAAAATAAATGCTGGAATTATCCCATTACTGTAGAATATAATCAGCACCCCGAACAACTCTCAGATTTCCGCTTGCAGTGAGATAGTCTTACTGCTGCGCTTTGGATCATGTTACAATCTATTTTCTTTAAGGCTTAGTCATCCAGCATTATGAATCCCAAAACTGAAATGTTTCCAACAGTATGGACAACATGATTCTACACACACTCTTAAATGTTTCTCTCTACTTATTTCAACATTAATACAGTATCTCTAAAGTTCGCTCTTACAGGAATTTTCCAGGTTCAATGTAAGTTCAGCTCAATAGTTTTACATAGAAAATAATTTTTGACTGATGCCTGTAGTCTACAAGACATGTAAACATTATTTTGAAAATATATCTACCAGACACAGTATGTTCCCGTCATGACTACACAAACCCAGAAAACCATGTACATTTGCATCACACATGCAATAATAACAGAGATTTACAGTTTAAAACAACTGGAATGATATACTGTATGACACAAATAAACATTTTGGTATATGAAACAACAAATGCTCTCTAACCAAAATACAAGCTGTACATTTTGGTTTTTAAAACCCTTCCCAAAGCCTTGCCCCATGGACTTCAATGGACCCCTTTCACATACATGTTTGTATAGTTCTTAACAGATTTACAGTTTAAAACAACTGGAATGATATACTGTATGACACAAATAAACATTTTGGTATATGAAACAACAAATGCTCTCTAACCAAAATACAAGCTGTACATTTTGGTTTTTAAAACCCTTCCCAAAGCCTTGCCCCATGGACTTCAATGGACCCTTTTCACATACATGTTTGTATAGTTCTTAACATTGTAAATCTACACTGTAAAAATTTTTTATTTTTTCAAAGTTGAAAATATTAAATGTATTATATATTAAATGTAAATATATTAAATGCTATTAACAGAACTATTACTTGCTGTTAGTTTGTAACTTAGTGAAATTTCCTATAAATTCAAAATCAAAATTCTTTTTCTCAGTGAAGCAAAGTTTTTTATATATTTTTTTATTTTTATTATAACACTATACTTTGTGTTTTGTTGCCTAATGAAGGTAATAATGGTTAATGCTGCTATGTGAATGTTTCTAATACATTGGCTGAGGGATGGCAAAATTGGCATTTTTCTGTCTTCTGACCAACAGAATCAGTCTTTCAATATTTTTCCTCTTTTGACAAAAGAGAATGAAAAGAATGCAATCGTGTTTTTTACTACTTGTGCAAATGAGAATGCAAAAATTCCATGTATCGAAGTTTCCATTGACCACTATGGAAGTTCGCCCAACTATGACAATTTCCACTTCTGAGAGACTGTAAGTGCAAACCTAACCTTGCTAACCATTTTTTATTCAATTTTCAATCATCATTTACTCACCATACAAGTTGTTTTTCCTTTCCATAGTACAGAAGTCAGTGGAGACCAGCAACTGTTTGGTTACCTACATCTTTAAAATATCTTCCTTTATGTTAGATAGTATTGGGTCCACCTTGTCAAGTCCTAGTCCTTCACCAATTGAATCTGAGTCAGAGACCTTTATTAATTTCTTTATATCTTTTTTATATCCTTAATTTTATGTTTTTACTTTTTCTTTATCCTTCATGTTAATGTATACATGACGTGGATTCGTCTGTTCTGTACTGTCAGTTCTTAGTCCATGTCAAGTTTGAGTCCAAGTTCTCCTGAATACAAGTTTATTCATAATTGCAATCCAAGTTTGAGTATGAGTCCAAGTACCCCAATTCAAATGTTAGGATACTATCTTACCCTGTTCATCATATTTCTTTCATCTTTTTTACCAAGTAGGTCTGTCTGGCATCTCATTATATAAAGTTCATGGGAATCCAGGTCAGGAGAGATAATTTATACCTCTATAAACAACGTGATCTCATGATAATTTGTATGTATTTTACGTAAAATGTGGTACTATAAAACGTACATTTACTTACGTTTTTACAGGCACTAAAACGTACAATACTGACGTATTTTCAGCATTTAAACGTACAAATACTTGCGTATTTTCCGCATTTAAACGTACAAATACTTGCGTATTTTCCGCATTTAAACGTACAAATACTTGCGTATTTTCCGCATTTAAACGTACAAATACTTGCGTATTTTCCGCATTTAAACGTACAAATACTTACGTATTTTCAGCATTTAAACATACACTTACGTATTTTCAGCATTTAAACGTACAAATATTTACGTATTTTCAGCATTTAAACGTACAGATACTTACATATTTTCAGCATTTAAACGTACAAAACTGACCTATTGACGACACCTAAAAATTAATCCTCATGTATTGATCGTGATTAGATAGGATATGACATTAGGTTGGTTTGTGACACAGAGCATGAGGGAAGCTAAAAATAGAGGACAGCTGAAAAGCCACAAAATGATTAGAAGGGATAATGTAGGCTAAAAGGGAGGTGGGTGTGTGGGGGTGTGTGTGTGTGTGTGTTCACAGATGCCAGTGTCTGAATGTGAAGGATTTAGTTAACCAACACGGCTTAAATACACACTCATTTTATGCTCCAGCAGAACATGTTGATACTAGAAAGTCTTCAATGGTAAATGTTTCAGCTCATGGGGGTGTACTTGTCCACTTAATTTTAATGACCAAGTATTACTGCAATCCTCTAAAGAACTGGATTCATTCATCAAATGATGCAGTACTTTGAAGGAAGCAGCAGGGCCTAGCAGAATGAGATTGAATGAGTTCACTTTTAATAAGGGTCAGAGTGACACTGGTCTGAATATACTAATAGTGTAGGGGGAAAAAATTGTTGCAAACAAAGTAATCATGATTCTATCACATTTCTGTTGTCAACTATATCCTTCTGAACTGTATCCAACATTTAAAAATCAGTCATAATTTTGACATAGTTGGTTAAATGGATATTCTAATCACTTATAATTAATTATACGTACAAAACACGTATAATTAATTACAAAAAAAGCCTATAGTTACATCCACAGGTGTAGCAGAAAACATTTGGGTTATATTTGCATTTTCTTCTGTCACTGGCCATAATTCTAACCTTGAAATCAGGATTAGGTTTAATATTATGTTTTCAGAAACTTTCATGTGAAAATCTATATGAATTGATCAAATAGTTCTTAAACGTTGAAATACGTCTAAATTGTACGTTTTAGCATTAATAAAAACGTACAAAAGTGTACGTTTTGTGCTTGTAAATGTTACGTAATAATACCTACGTATAAAAGCAAATTATGACAGAGCCTTCAGAAGACACTGCAAACTAATCCTTGCTAAATATGTCTATTCTGCTCATGAGATCAGGTGTTCATGAAAAGGCTTTTAGGATAAAGAGCAGCACTTGTCTCTTCACAGTCCGAATTTTTTTTTTTTTTTTTATTGAGTTCAAATTGAAGAAATGTTCACCTTCAACTACAAGGGCAGAAATTAGCCGTCTGTCACTTTTGGTTGAGAGATGGGCAGTATTAATACATGTATTGATCGTGATTAGATAGGATATGACATTAGGTTGGTTTGTGACGCAGAGCATGAGGGAAGCTAAAAATAGAGGACAGCTGAAAAGCCACAAAATGATTAGAAGGGATAATGTAGGCTAAAAGGGAGGTGGGTGTGTGGGGGTGTGTGTGTGTGTGTGTTCACAGATGCCAGTGTCTGAATGTGAAGGATTTAGTTAACCAACACGGCTTAAATACACACTCATTTTATGCTCCAGCAGAACATGTTGATACTAGAAAGTCTTCAATGGTAAATGTTTCAGCTCATGGGGGTGTACTTGTCCACTTAATTTTAATGACCAAGTATTACTGCAATCCTCTAAAGAGCTGGATTCATTCATCAAATGATGCAGTACTTTGAAGGAAGCAGCAGGGCCTAGCAGAATGAGATTGAATGAGTTCACTTTTAATAAGGGTCAGAGTGACACTGGTCTGAATATACTAATAGTGTAGGGGGAAAAAATTGTTGCAAACAAAGTAATCATGATTCTATCACATTTCTGTTGTCAACTATATCCTTCTGAACTGTATCCAACATTTAAAAATCAGTCATAATTTTGACATAGTTGGTTAAATGGATATTCTAATCACTTATAATTAATTATACGTACAAAACACGTATAATTAATTACAAAAAAAGCCTATAGTTACATCCACAGGTGTAGCAGAAAACATTTGGGTTATATTTGCATTTTCTTCTGTCACTGGCCATAATTCTAACCTTGAAATCAGGATTAGGTTTAATATTATGTTTTCAGAAACTTTCATGTGAAAATCTATATGAATTGATCAAATAGTTCTGGTTCAAGTGATGATGGGAATTATGTCTTTGTGGCAGATTTTCTAGTGATTAAAGAATAATACATGATTTTTTTAACCTTACAAATGGTTGTTGGTTGTCAAAAGCAAAAATGCTACAATATGGACGTAATTTTCTGAGAAAGTTTTGCTATGCCATTTTGAGGCATTTTTTTTTTTTTGGAATCAGCACACCAAAATAAGTAAGCAACAGGTATTGGATTTCATTAAGCAAATACGAGGCAGTGCTTTTTTTTAATTATTAAATATTATTGGTACAAAAAATAATCATACAAATCAGGTTTTTAAATACATTTTAGATATTTAGAAATGTCCCCATTTTTGTAAAAGAGTTGCATCAATGTAAATAATATTAATATAATAATAATAATGTTAAACTGAGCTCTCTTGATGTTAACAGTCAACATTTTCTAAAGGCTGAGAAGCACTATTCACTGATCATTTGATAAAAAATGCATTTATGGCCTATTTTGTACCCTATTTGTGGAAAGGATCATATATTCTTTCAGAAATGCATTTCTGATTTATGGTTATAGTGAATTATAGATTGTGTGGTTTATGCCACATTTCCAGAGTGGGGAAATATGCAGCACACTAACCAGTAAGCCACGATTTCTGTGATGAGCTATGCATATACTTGGCAAGCTGCGTTCTTTTGTCGCAATTTTAAAGTCAAAAACATACTGTCATCTAGCTACACAAACATGGTTTCATATGCTTTTGTTTTCCAACACCTATCAGAACACAGTTCATAAGCAACAGAAGTATGAGTTGCATTAAACTTTGCCAAAGAGTCACAACAGCAAATAGGCTAAACTGTTATCTACAATCAGTTTTTCCTCTTTTAGGTCAACTATAGTCATGGAAGAGCAGCAGTTTTAACAGAATCTTATTAAGTTAAAGTTAATTGGATAGTTAATGGATAAAGTTAAAGTATATTTTTATATAAACATCCTGTCTAATGGCTGCCAAAAATTAAGCTTTGCCAGGAATAAATTATATTTTAAACTATATTAAAATAGAAAACCGCTATTTTAAATTGTTAAAAATATTTCACAATATTTCCCTTTTTACTGTATTTTCAGTTGACCATAAGAGACTTTTCAGCAGTAGTGTATGTTTCTTGTTGTAAGGAGAAAGAGAAGAAAAGAGAGAAAGAAACCAGAAAAAGGGAATTAGATTCAGATGACTAGAAAAATTAATTGGCCTAATAATTATAAGATTTATTTCAGCCATAGTCTGCTCTGTGGTGAACGAAAGGAGCCCAGCGAAGCAGAACAGATCCAGTGGAGAAAAATTCTGTTCTGTGGGAGCAACACAACCATGCCAGCCAGACTTGAAGGAGTGTGTGAGAGAGAGGGGCGGGGGACAGATGAGTCACAGGCTCGCCTACATCTAAACCATTGGTAATAGAATATAATGGCAGATTAAATACTTGTCTAATGTAGATGATCAAATCTCAGTGCACTACAAATTGTCTGGGAACCCTGCAGCCACCCCTAGGTTTTCTTCATTTGCAAATTAATACACAAAAGCACAAAGCTAGAACTACAATGCTTAATTGCTTAAAGCTTGTTCAGTGTCAGCTTTTCTGTCACAAGTGGAGAATATTATAACACTATGTTAAGCATAGGATGTTTTAAAACCAGCTTCTTTTCATCAGAGGGCAAAGTCTGGTGAGTTTGAGTGAAAAGCAGATATCAGAGGTCCTGCTATCCTCTTGTATCAGAGCTCTGCTTTCATCTGCCATAAAGCTCAGGGCAAAATCTGCTGACTTGCAGTCTCCATCCTCAAAGTCAACGGGTGAATCTGGGATAAAAAAAAAAAAGTAGTTAATGAGATCCAGAACTTTTTCTGTTTTTGATTCCATGACCTCTTTTATTTGATGTGTAAAGATGGACAGTAAATCACATCAAGCAAAACGGGCAATACTCAAGAGGTGGCCGTTCCCTGCGTCTACAGTGAATGTAAATCCTGTTTAAAATAGCAGGAGGGAAAGCCTTACCTGTATAGCTTTTATGCACGGAGAGTTAGTTCTCCAAAATCTACCCTGAACACCTGCAGCAGGAGAATGCTGCGGATTTGCCTCTGGAATACAGTCAAGGGTAGGTCAAAGCTGAAACCAGGGCTGCACTGCCCTGTGATACAGTAACACACATGCGCCGTCTAGGATATCGGATTGACATTGATGACCTCAAAGCTTGAAGCCAAATAGAAATAAAAACAGCCAGGATACACATTACGCATTTCATAATTCCACCACATTTTCCCCACATTATCACTGAAAATCATGCTGCTTGAGCTGTCATATTTCCATATTAGGTCATTTAATCTCTGTCACAAGTAAGTGATTAACAAGACACTTTCTTTGCAGCAGGGATTAATATCTGCCTCACACCGGGACTTCCTAATCCTAATCTATATGCAGCCTGCAGAGTGTTTCCAGACACAGTGATTTGATTTCCAGGGTGATAGATGGCCAGCTGTCCTCATGTGCTTATTCATGATGGCCAGATACTTTTTTTTTATTCTGGAGTACTTGGGGTTAAATCTGGTAAAGAGTGCAGCTGATTCAATTATTCATTTCTCCCATGTTGCTGCTCACGCATCTGTTTGGTATAATAGGTCTTCTTAGAATCGTTCCAAAATGCAACATCTAGTTCTAGGTCAGTGCTGAAATATTTACGAATATGCAAATATTTGTTAATAAGGGAGCCCAGTTAGAAGTTGTGGGGCCATCTTTCATGAGATTTCTCTAGTTGCATATTCATAAGCGTCTATCAGACCTGTCCCGCATCACTCAGCGGAGTGATTGTTTGAAAAAATATTGTTGATGAAGAAGCATGTGTCAGTCCTGTGTCTTCAGTTTTGCTCCCCACGTGTTCCATGACCCAGTTTTCCCTCATGTTTGATTATGTTTATTGATCCCAGGTGTTTCTCGTCAAGTCCTGTGTATTTAAAGTGTTTCCAGTTCTAGTTTCTTTGTCCGGTATTGAATGTTTGTCGATCTCCCGCCACGTGTGTGTTCCATGTTCTTTGTGGTTACGATTAATAAAGAATAAAGGAATTCTCCTTCATCTCCTCGCTCCAACACAGAATACCGGACCAAAGAAAACAGTAAGCGGCGCCCCTTCTCCCGGTGTTTTTATTTTTTCGTGTTGAAAGTTTTTTGTTTTCCTTTTTTCCCCCACGATTATGGAGATCGCGGCTCGATTCAATGCCCTAGCCCGTAGTGATCTCCCCTTCGTCGAGTATGCCTGGGAGTTCTGCGGGCTCGCCACGGTGGCGGCTTTAGATGATGCCACCATCAACTCTTTGTTCTGGCACAGGGCCAATTACCATCGCCCCGTGGACCTCCCAGACACCACGGGACAAAGCTGGAGGGAAGGGATCCTCCAGTGTCTGGAGAGTGTCCGGCCCCGAGCCACAACTAGCCCGCCGTCAAGTCCGCAGGCCATTCCTCAGTCAAGCCAACCGGCCTTGGCATTCTCAAGCCCGCCGGCCACGCCGTTCACCCTTAACCAAAGGAGGAGGATTAGGAGGAAAAGACTGTTCTCAGCCCTCTTTCTCGCCCCTGAATCAGCTCCAGTGTCGACTCCAGCCCCTGAGTCAGCTCCAGTGTCGGCTCCAGCCCCTGAGTTGGCTCCAGTCCCCGAGTTTAGCCCAGAGAGGGCTCCTGTCCCCGAGTCTAGCCCAGAGTGGGCTCCAGTTCCCACATCCAGCCCAAGGAGCGCTCCAGTTCCTAAGTTAAGCCCAGGGAGGGCCACAGTATGCGAGTCAGGCCCACGGAGGGCCTTAGGGGTTGATATTTTCCCCAAGTATTTTTGGGGGGGTTATGGGGTTCCAGCCGTAGAGGCCGGGGAAGGGACTGGGGCCGCGGCCTCGGAAGCTGATCCGCCATGGCCTCCTGAACTGTCTGCTCCGCCATGGCTCCCCGAGCTCTCTACTCTGCCATGGCCTCCTGAACTGTCTGCTCCGCCATGGCTTCCCAGTCTGTCTGCTCCGTCCAGTGTAAGCCAGTCCTGAGGGGCCTTCAGAGCGCCCTGTGAATTCTCCTTCATCTCCTCGCTCCAACATAGTAGCACAGCATGACAGCATGTACATGTGGTAAGCAAACAGATGATGTCACTTTGACCACTTTTACACCTGGTATTAACATTTGCATCAGCCAAACCGATCACAAGTGGATATACAGGTAAACATGGGTATAAAATGGGTGGTGATTGATCAATCAATTTAAATTAACATTTTAAATCATTTTAAATAAATCCGAATTTAAAAATAATAATCTGATTGTCCTATCAGTAATAGATTTCAAAACAATTTTTAATTTTGGCACAATTATAACATGAGAATTAAGTAGGTTAAAAATTAAGATATCCCCTACTTGAATTCTTGAATACCCTACTTGAGAATTCTTCTCAGTACTATGTGGTTCATCCAAAATTTCACATGCATTAGACACAGAAATATATCAGAGATATTAGATGTGCTTATGAAATCAAAATTGACTTTTTATTATTGAATGTTGCGGTGTTTATTATAAATAGTTTATCCAAGCACAAGTGTCCACACAAGGCAACAAGCATCCTTTAATCAAAAGCATTAATGTGTCTGTCTCCTCGCAACAACATCTTGTCTCTGATGACTTGTATACCAAAACGAAGGCTAGGCAGCAAGGTTGTCCAATAGCTAGACGAGTATGAATATTTCCCCACCAGTAACCATTTCAAATAACATGAAATAATCACAGCAAACAGCAAATGACATCAACTCAATGATCCAATCAATTCCAAATGGACCTGTATACGTTTCTTTCTTATATTGAACACAAAAGAATATATTTTGAAAAATGCTGGTAATCAAACAGTTGATGGTCCCCACAGATCTTCAAAAGATCTCTGGAGTTGTGTGAAGTTCCCTGCTGCTTCAAATGCTCCACTATCATCCCGGTTCCCAAGAAACCCAAAATAACTGGACTTAACGACTACAGACCTGTCGTCTCACGTCTGTGGTCATGAAGTCATTGGAGAGACTGGTCCTGGCCTACCTGAAGGACATCATTGGACCCTTGCTGGATCCTCTTCAGTTTGGCTACAGAGCAAATAGGTCTGTGGATGATGCAGTCAACATGGGACTACATTACATCCTGCAACATCTTGGTAGACCTGGGAATTACCCTAGGATCTTATTTGTGGACTTCAGTTCGGCCTTCAACACCATCATGCCTGGTCTTCTCTCAGACAAACTGACCCAGCTCTCCATGCCCACTCCAATCTGTTATTGGATCACCAGCTTCCTGACAGACAGGCAGCAGCTAGTGAGACTGGGGAAACTCACATCCAGGACTCTCACCATCAGCACTGGTGCCCCTCAGGGATGTGTTCTCTCCCCACTGCAATTCTCCCTGTATATGAACGACTGCAAAAGACCCCTCTGTCAAGCTCCTGAAATTTGCAGATGACACTACCATCATCGGCCTCATCCACAATGGAGACGAGTCTGCTTACAGACAGGAGGTTGAGCAGCTGGCTGTCTGGTGTAGTTACAACAACCTGGAGCTCAACATGCTCAAAACAGTGGAGATGATTGTGGACTTCAGGAGAACCCCCCTCCCGCCAAGAACTCCCCCCACTCACCATCATGAACAGCACTGTGGCTGCAGAAGAGTCATTCAGGTTCCTAGGCACCACCATCTCACAGGACCTGAAGTAGGACACTCACATTGACTCCATTGCTAAAAAGGCCCAACAGAGGTTGTACTTCCTTCGCCAACTGAGGAAATTCAACCTGCCACAGGAGCTGCTGAAACAATTCTACTCAGCCATCGAGTCTGTCCTGTGTTCATACATAACTGTCTGGTTTGTTTCAGCTTCCAAATCAGACATCAAGAGACTACAACGGACAGTTAGGACTGCTGAGAGGATTATTGGTGCCTCTCTGTCCACCCTCCAAGAACTTTACATCTCCAGAGTGAGGAAAAGGGCTAAGAAAATCACCTTGGACCCATGCAGACCCATACTCTCTCTTTCAACTGTTGCCTTCTCGTCGGCGTTACAAAGCACCGACCAACAGAACAGCCAGGCACAAGAACAGTTTTTTCCCGCAGGCTATCTTCAACCTGAACAATTAAAACTTCCATAACTATACATTGTCCATCATATTTATATTCATACATAGAATTAGAAATTTGTACATTTGTAAACTGCACACTTGTAAATAACATATCTGCCCACTTGTAAATAAATTATCTGTACATTCATTTAAACAATAAAAAAAAATTCTGCACTTCAATGTATATATATATAGTGCATTATTTAATTTTCAGTTTTTCTTATATTAGTGTTATATTCCATCTCTACCATGTTATATGTATGTCTGCACTATCATGTACAGTATGTTGCACTATGTCCGTACTTTCTTCTGCTCTGGAAGCTCCTGTTGTCAAGTCAAATTCCTTATGTGTGTAAACATACTTGGTAATAAAGCTCTTTCTGACTTGTATTCATTTACTTTTTGACATTAGGCTCTGATCACTGTATTGGTTTCTGCATTCTTCAATAAAGCTATGTTTTTAAACCAGGGGAAAATAGTTTATTCTGCTTTCACTTTGTTACATTTGCATTACATTTATGCATTTGGCAGAGAGATTAAAATAAGTGGTTGTGATTAATCTCATTTCCTGTTTGAGGAAAGAACATGTCTAATATAGGTTTTGAAGTGACTTACAATTATATACTGTATATATTAAAAAATGTCTTACTGGTGGGGCTGCGAGGATTAATACGATTTTTAACAAATATATAAATAAATAAAAGAAATAAATCTGAAGTGAATTTTGAGACACTGCTTTAAAGCACCAGATTCATGGTTGTCTAAAGAACAAAAACTTAAGAAAATAAAAAGTCCTTTGTGGAACCTTTTGAACCTCTCCAATAGGATCAGGCTTCTTACTGGATCCTTTATTTGTAGAAGTGTATATGTGTGCAAAGAACCACCCTTTTCATACACTGTGGTATCAGACAGATCAAACACAGACATGTTTATTTTGTACCTTCCTGTTGTCAAGTCAAATTCCTTGTGTGTGTAAACATACTTGGTAATAAAGCTCTTTCTGACTTCTGATTTCCATATTATATAATTTCCTACTATGGAAGTCAATGGGGACCAACAACTGTTTGGTTCTTCAAAATATCTTCTTTTGTGTCTGGAACGACATGAGGGTGATTAATGACGACAAAATTTCAAAAACCAAGCAAAGTCGTATTTGAGAAACTCAGAATTCTAGATTAATACAGAAGCTGAAGAGTTGTGACATTGGAAGTGGCGCATCGATTTTAAACATGGTGAAAAGATTGGTGAACACATGGTGAAGAGAGATCAGTTAGCAGAAATCAAGTCTTTAGTGAATGGTGTAAAGATAATCACTCAAAATTCACGGTTTGATTTATCTAACGAAAACATTCTGTATACCATAATTAAAGAACATAAAGAACCACTAGTATATATTTTACACAGGCTCAGGCAAAAAAGTGGATGCAATATGTCATGCATGCACACAACACATTGAGAAGAAAAAAAGAGATAGATAATAGAGAGGTATTATATTATGTTAGCGGTGCAATTTACTCCATATGTGGCTGCATTTAAATGTGAATCAATTGATTAGTTAAACGGCAATAAAACACTTATTGTGCTTTATTGGAAATAATAAAAACATTTTCTTTTTACTTCCAATTTATAGACAATCCCTTAGGTCTGTTTCACACAGCTTGAAAAATTAACATAAGCAGTGCATATTCATTTCTTTTAATATTTAAATAGTAATAGCTTACAGCATTCACACTTAAGCATTGCGGTGCCTGAGGAGTTTCACCACTGAGCCTATTTTTACTGCCCAGAGCATTAAATTCATCAGAAAACACATTTACAATGCACTGTAAACCTATTTATCAACACAGTCTTTTCATTGCAGGTTTTTATGCAGTAATATAAAATAATGGAATGAAGTATGAACACATTTTTAAAAAATCTGTAAATCTGACTGAATCCATATGATTTAAGTAATTTATAGCTACGCTCTGGTGTTTCACTTCTATGTAGATTAATTTAGATGTAAATGTGATCTACCACCTCATGTCAGTTAGATTTCAGAATGATCAAGTTTGTAATAATTCTCAATGGCCCACTCCCCATAACCCATAATATCTGAATGCTAAGCACTAGAACTGCACTAACCCAGAAATCACTTTCTTTCAGTCATTGTTTCTCTGTCTTTCTTTCTCTCTTTACGTGCTTCCTTATTGCAGATGTGCAGAGAACGCTTGCTGTTAAGCACAGTAATATATGTGGTGTGAAACAGGCCTTAGAATTATATATTGCTGAAAAACAGAATATACACATATCTGGAGGCTAACCTCTTGGTATGTGAACTGAAATTGTCACTCAATAAATCTGCATCTTAACTAATTTGCCAGTATATTACTTACCTGTCAAGATCTCAGGTCATTTGTGTCTCTGTGTGAAAGTCTGATCACAAATCAACATGGCTGCCACTAAGCAACAGCAACCAATCTGGATGATACATGCCCTGTCATGTGACTTGTTTCACATCTCATTTAATTCACCTCTGAGTGTACTTTCATTCATTCTTAAGACACGACAGATAAATTCCTCAGTAGACAGATGTTAAAATAAAACAAACATTTACAACCACTGCTAAAAATATTTTAAGCTATATGTTGCATACCTTGTTGCCCTTTGCCCTTTTCATATTTTTCTAAAGGTTTTTTTTTTCTAAATGCTTTCAAAAAGAGTCTCTTATGCTCGCCAATGCTACAGTTATCTGATCAAAATACAATAAAAATAGTAATATTCTGAAATATTATTACAATTTGAACTACTATTTAAACATTTCAAAATGTAATTTATTCCTGTGATATTTCACTGTGATACTTCACTGTCACTTTTTGATCAATTTAGTGCATCCTTTTTGAATAATATAATCATTTTAATTAAAAGTTACTCCAAATTTTGGAATGGTACTGCATCACGATTTCCTCCACACCCCCCCCCCAAAAAAAATTATGAAGCAGCACAACTGTTTTCAACATTTAACAGTAGTGCTTCATTCATTAAATATGAGGTACCAGAACAAGGAGTGACAGATCTGGGGCGGGAAGTTATGGAACACATAAAAAAGAGTGTGTGGAATTTTTAGGAAATACAATATTAATTATCATCTGTATGCTGATGATTTGCTAATTTATTTTCCTTTAGAGCTTGACGGTAGTTTTTCTTTAACAAACTTTTGCACGTGCTTGGCAGAGGTTAAGGCTTGGTTTGCAAATAATTTTCTTCAATTAAATGAAGATAAGACTGAGTTTATTATATTTGGTAACAAGCAGAAATTTAAGAAAGAAAGAAAGAGAACGAACGAATTAACAAGATGTGGTGAATTATTATTACAATTGAAAAAAAAATCTATTTTAATATGTAATATTTCCTGTGATGGCAAAACAGAATTTTCAGCAGACATTATTCCAGTCTTCAGTGTCACATGATTCTTTAGAAATAATTAAAATGCTGATTTGATGCTCTGTTATTATCAATTATTTTTTGTGCTCAATTTTATAATGCTAAAAACAAATTTGCTGCTTAAGGTTTTCCTAGAAATACTTGAAGGATTCCGTGATTAATGAAAAAATTACAATGAACAGCAATTATTTCAAATGGAATTTTTATAATATCTTTACTGTCACTTTAATGTTGTCAGGAAATCATCGCAATCACTCACGTCAGCACAGTCACCTCCTCCGACACACACCAGATCCCAATCACCCGAATGATCACCTGCACCTGCATCACCAATTAAGCCCACTATATCTTCTCACTCCACTCAGCATTCCAGTGTCCGGTCTACCGTTCACTACCTGAACATTGCCAGACTCATTACAAGCTTTACTAACTGTTGTTTCCTTACCTCCAGAAGTCCATTCAGTCTCCGCTCTTCTGATTCTCCTCAGCCCCGGTTCATCTCCAGGATTCCTACTACTATCACACCCGGATTACCAAGAAGCTAAGATCCCCAGAACTCTCTCATATCTCTCTTGCTCACCTGCCTTCGATCCTAACCAGCACCACATTGACAATAAACCCCTCTGTTTACCTGAACTCCTCTTGTCTCTTGCCTGTTTGACAAATGCTCAGGAATGAAACATGTCTAACATTTGTCATTATTTTTGGTACCTTATTGCGATACCAAATCATTCGGTCAAACGCTTGCAGCTCGACATCGGTCAATATTATGTTATGGCATTACAGTATTTACAGTATTTCTGCTAGTTTGCTCACACAAGAATTTGCTCATTAGTTAAAAAAAAAAAA
>NW_015536800.1:2342734-2359570 GCF_001515605.1 Sinocyclocheilus anshuiensis | reverse complement strand
GTTCCAATTCACAATCACTTACAGACCTGGAAATCGCAATTGCAAGGCTGATGCGCTATCCCGTATTCACTCTCCCGACAGTCCAACGGAACCAGAACCCATTCTCCCTCCAGCCCTGATCGTCAGCCCCATACAGTGGAACATCAACCAGTACATCCGTGACACCACTCGCACCGAACCTGCTCTGCCGGGCTGCCCAGAATGGAAGACGTACGTTCCCACCTCCCAGCGTCAGACCCTTCTGGGCTCAGTGCATGAAGTACCGGGCTCTGGACACCCAGGCAGGCAACGGACCCTCTCGCTCCTCCAGGCTCGGTACTGGTGGCCCAGTATGACCCGGGATGTCAACAGGTACGTCCAAAGCTGTTCAGTCTGTGCCATGTCTAAAACCCCACGTCATCTCCCCGTAGGCAAGCTCGTCCCACTGCCCGTGCCCCGTAGACCCTGGTCCCACATTGGAGTGGATTTCGTCACTGACCTTCCTGCCTCTGATGGTAACACCTGTATCCTTGTTGTGGTTGATCAATTCTCCAAGACCTGTAAGTTCATCCCTCTCAAGGGTCTCCCAACTGCATTTGAGACAGCTGAATGCCTATTCACTCAGGTCTTCCGGAACTACGGCCTCCCGGAGGAGGTCGTTTCAGACTGAGGGCCCCAGTTCGTCTCCCGAGTATGGAGGGCCTTCTTCCGGTTACTGGGAGTGACCGTAAGCTTGTCCTCGGGGTACCATCCACAGACAAATGGCCAGACTGAACGAAGGATCCAGGAGCTCGGACGTTACCTCCGGTCATACTGCCATGACGATCAGCACAGCTGGAGCCGCTACCTTCCTTGGGCCGAGTATGCACAAAACTCCCTCCGTAAGAATACCACCGGCCTGACCCCTTTGCAGTGCATGCTCGTGAGGTTCTGGATCAGCCCTCGGTGTACCAGGTGAAAGAAATCCTGAATTCGCGGCGACAGGGCGGCCGGTTACAATATCTTTATTGACTGGGAAGGATACGGACCGGAGGAGAGGTCCTGGTTGGCTCGCGACGACATACTGGATCCATCCCTGCTGGAAGAATTCCACCGCAACCATCCAAACCGTCCCGCACCCCGAAGTCGCGGTCGCCCTCGTCGCCACATGGGGGCGTCAGGAGCTGCCCCTGGAGGAGGGGGTAATGTCAGGAAATCATCGCAATCGCTCACGTCAGCACAGTCACCTTCTCCGACACACACCAGATCCCAATCACCTGAATTCTGATCACCTGCACCTGCATCACCAATTAAGCCCGCTATATCTTCTCACTCCACTCAGCATTCCAGTGTCCGGTCTACCGTTCACTACCTGAACATTGCCAGACTCCTTGCAAGCTTTACTAACTGTTTCCTTACCTCCAGAAGTCCATTCAGTCTCCGCTATTCCGATTCTCCTCAGCCCCGGTTCATCTCCAGGATTCCTACTACTATCATACCTAGATTACCAAGAAGTTAAGATACCCAGAACTCTCATATCTCTCTTACTCACCTGCCTTCGATCCTAACCATCACAGCATTGACAATAAACCCCTCTGTTTACGTGAACTCCTCTTGTCTCTTGCCTGTTTGTGACAAATGTACAATGTGTCACTTTAATAACAATTTAATGTCATTGCTGAATAGAAGTATTCATTTCTTTTGAATAGTATATCAATGTTAGTGTTTCCACAAATGTTAAGCAGCAAAAATTGTTTTCAACATTGATAATAAGAAATGTTTCTTGAGCACCAAATCAACATATGTGATTTCAGAACATGTGACACTGAAGATGACACTGAAAATTCAGCTTTGCCATCACAAGAATAAATTCGATTTTATTCAAATATTTTTAATTGTAATTTTTTTTTTTAAATATTGTAATTTTTACAATAAATGCAGCATTATTGAGCATAAGAGATTTCTTTAAAAAAAAAATGAAAAATCTTAATGATTTCAAACTTTTGGCCCGCTGTGTACATTTTTGTAAGGTAATGATGACAGATGATTCAGATTCTCACTCAAGGGTTGGGAAGAATTTAATTTGTATGCGTTCTCTAGTGGCAAAATGTGGTTGTGCAAAATCCATAGACAACTGGGGTTGGTTGCTTAGACACGGAATAACAGAACTGGGTCAAACAGGTGATTCTCCATTGGAAATGCTTTGTAGTCTAGGAATAGTCTTAATCTGTGTCTGGGAATTCAGACCGTACAGGCTCATCTGAAAATCACCTCAAATTAAATGGACTATTTCTCAATCAGCTCTGATATCATCATAATACGACAGACTAAACCCTGATTAGGCTGTGTCCAGCTCTAAAATAGCGCATGTCTTGTGTACAAAAAAACAGCAAATCAGATTTTCTAATAAAAAAAAAACAGAAACGCAGATTCATTGATCTTAAAATTGCAGTTTGCAGAAAGTTCCAAACACTCTAAATTACAGCCTCCAACAAATCTGACCAACTCTCATGTTCCAACCATAACCACACTTGGATGGGGTCAGAGTAAATCACCCCTCCTTCCACATAACACATTCAGTTTTATACATAGATATGAATCTCTTGGTTGCAGAGGGCGATAAAGGCAGGAGAGGCTCAGATTAGTGCATAATTCTGTTAGAAGGCAGTGTAAATCCTGGCTTTTTTTATATCGCTTATTCATTCTCTCACGCACTCGTTCAGTCAGTTTGGTTGGCTTGGATTAAACAGAGTGATGTCACCACAACATGTCATGTTATTGAGAGAGAGAAGCAGTGGCGGGCGTTCAGCTAGAACTATTGCATAAGATTCAATCTAATACTGTAAGTTAATACTTATATTGGAGTGTTGGTGATACTACCTGTATTTTGTCCCATTTTCTACTGTGTTATTCAAAAAGTGATGCATAATAATGGGTGACATTATATGTATTGTCCCACTGCAAAAAAAAAAAAAAAACATTTTTCATTTGTTTTGGATTTGTTTTGTTGTTTTCCAGTAAAAACATCTGCATATCCTAAAAATAAAGGTATTTATCTGACGTTTGCTTATACAGTTTCAATTTCTATATTTTGCTGTCAGTAGGAAATATCAGTTTACATTTTCAAACAACCCTTTTGCCATTAATTGTAATAATCCAGTGAGATTTTTGTATGCACAAGGAGTCTGACAGCAGCCAGTATGCTCCACAACTGGCTTAAAACTTTTTGGGGGGGGAGGGGAGGGTGCAAATGGTCTAACACTTTTGCACAGAACTGTATATTCTCAGGAAAAAAATCTTCATTTATTATGCAGTTTGGCTTTTATCTTGTTTTATTTGTTTTTTTTTTTATCTTGTTTTAGTAATGATTAAATATTTTACTAGAAAACAAGACAAAACAGTATTTTTTCAGTGCACAGTCTATTTCTGTCGTATATTCAAGGTACACATATAATGTATACATTTCACATAATTATGCAGAAATTCCAATTTTATCTTATTCATCAAACTTTTTACTTTTATTATTTTTATTCAGTTTGCATATGAACTTGTCATCAGATCCATGCATACAAAGAGTGGAGAGAAAGACAGATACAAAGAAAAATAAAGAGAGAAGGTAAGGAAATGTGTAAATAGATAAAGACAGGTAATGCTGAAAATAGAAACAATTAAAAAAAAAGAATAGCAAGTAGAGGGGATAGAAACCCTACACAGAAGGAACCCCATACCCTCAAACATATTTGCAGGGGGTTGTGGGAAAGCAGCAATCCAGGTGTATTGCTTTCTCAAATGTAGAGTAACAGTGTTGAACCAGGTGAGGTCATCTCAAAACAATAAACTCTGTAACAAACTCTTTTGATTGAGTGTTTATAAAGTTTTGGTCACATTTATGGCCAGGCATTGTAGAGATATGCTGATGTTCATGGCAACATTTTGACAGCATTGTTCTTCATTCTCCACTGAATGATCAACATCAGTGAAACACACTCAATATATATATATATATATATATATATATATATACACTGTATATATATATATATATACAGTAATTTATCAATCATACCTTCATATTTGTTTTTTGTTCTCTTCAGACAAAGATAACTCATATAAAATCACTACAGAAAGTATGTCTTACATAGATTTGCTGATACAATTACTGTAAACACTTAAACAATAAATTCATACATACAAGTACTTCTGACCAAGAATGAAAAAAGTGCTTTATAAAAGACAATGATAATAATTTCCTGTTTGTTTTGATTGTGTTGAGGCAACAAATCACAGTTTCAGCGCCATGTCCTGAACAACATATTAGTGATCAGATTTTTTTTCTAAATCAAGTTTGCTTAGTTTCAAGCAAGGATTGATTTTTCTGTGTTCTTTTCACGCTTACACAGAGTCCACTTTGACCTGATTGTTGTTGGTCATGAGTGGCGAGGGTTTACTCTTGAGTCTTTCTTGCGCTTCATTAGAACTTTCCCCAAAGAAGATCCTGGCAGTACATACTGAAACCACGATGCGCTTATACTCACGACGGAAGTTCTGGTTCAAAACTCCATAGACGATTGCATTGAGGCAACTGTTAAAGTATGCCATAAAATAACTTGCCACAAAGAGCCATTCAGGTATTAAAGGAACCACGCGCTCAGGAGAAATCGCTACCGCCAACCCGATGAAGTTTAATGGTGCCCAGCACACGGCAAAGAGTACGAAAACAACAAACATTGTTACGAAGTTTCGCACGTCGTGAGGCGTGAGCTTGGGACGATTGTCGGGCTTCACTCGTCTTCGCACCTGTATGACCAGAACCCAGATTCGCAGGTAACAGTAGGTGACGATCATGATGGGAAGAATGAAATGGAAGAAGACGACAGCGATCGTGTATGCCGAGCTCGCCGACTGCTCGAACGTACAGGAATAAACCCGTGGATCATACTGCAGGGAGCCTACGAACAAGTTGGGCACAATAGCAAGCACCGTCAAGGCCCAGATTAACAGTACATAGCAAACTGAGTTTTTGTCGCTGTAGAGCTTGTCATATTTGAGGCTGTGGCAGATATAACAGTAGCGGTTGATTGCGATGCCGGTGATGTTGAAAATGGAGCCGATTACACTGACGCCCATCAGGAATCCGCTGATCTGGCAGTGCATGTATCCCAGGTTCCAGCCACGGTGAAATATGGAGGTCAGGACCAGCGGATACGGATAGATGGCCACCACCAGGTCCGCCACCGCCAAACTCACCACAAAGATGTTACCTGAGAAACAGACAGAAAGAGAGATATACAGGTTAAGGAGTCTTTGACTACATCCAAAAGCTTAGGCTTTAGCTTAAGATGACTTGCTGCCCTATCAAGCAATACTTTGCACACAAAGGTACCTCCTGAAACTGATTTCAGACTTCTGAGGCAGCATTATACGGTTTAACGATATACAACAAAACAGAGAAAGCTTTGCCCATACACAAATGTAATATATCTATTATATTATATATAATTACATATAAATTATTTTATATAAATATATAATACTGTATATCTAATATATATATTACATTTCCACATATGAAAAATATTACCATATGAAGTAAAAACATACATGAAAGACATAGGAAATTGGAACAATTTCATATTAACATATACAGTATATAGCCAATATAGATACTTATGTTTATGTATGTGTAATACAGTTTTGGACATATACTGTATGTCATGTACATGTATATCCACCCTAAAATCTGCCAACACATGTTAACATTATAAGTAAATATAAAGGATTTAAACATACAGATTTTTGTAAACATGTTTTAATAAAGTTGGATATATAAATATAATACATATTGTTGACATATATGGTTGCTACATATAATACCATATAAAAATTATCATATAGATATTAACATGTACATATAGAAATTTGAGCATTTTATATATGTATGTTCTAAACCTATATCACATCTACCCAGAGAATTGATGTATGTGAAAATGATATATCACCTTATGGGTAAAATATATGGCAATATCACACGTAGTATAGGACATTACAATACTGTATATATCATATTATATAGTAATGATTCAATCATCAAGGCAGCATTTTTCAGCATTCAGATGTAGCCTACATAGTAACTTTTCCTTTTTATCATGTAAACAGAACGTGTTTACTAAGCCTTCCAGGAGTTCAATAAAGCTTTTATTGTCCCATAAACACATGCTTGATCTGCACTCCAAATATCTGCCTCCATCTATTCACAGAATGTGCATTCTATATAAAGCAGGGTGCACATGTGTGTTTATAAATGTGAGAGTGTGCAGGTATTAATTACGTTCCCTCATTGTGTGGATGGTTAGGCATGGCCTATAGTTGATGGCTGCATTAGGGAAAGAACAAGGGTGGTTTTAATGAATGCACATCTCTAATTGCCGCCAGGCACAAGAACTTGACATTGTGTGTATAGCTGAAATAATTAACTAACGTTGTAATCAAGATGGAAACACTAAAGGCAGTTGCAGCTGAGTTGCACTCCCTCTTCTCTTTAGAGGAGGTAAATGTATGTGTAGGAAAATGTATGTGAATGGCAACACATATGCTTAATGTTTCATACATAAATACAGTACTATATACTTGGATTTATTACATTACAAAAACACAGAAATTATTTATTTCACAAAAGGGAAAGAAAAAAAAAAAGAAAACTATTTAAACTGCATTTCTAGAGAGCAATGAGACTATTTTGAAAAGCAAATTTTATGCTGCTTAGATTTTTCTGCTCAGCTAAGCTCACATGCATTAAAAGAGCTCAGTTTACCAAGAAACCAAAGTCTGCAATCAACCGTCTGAAATGCTTTTCTTCCTGTTTGACAACAATTTATCCATTGTGTTGGTTTGTATTCTAAGTCAGGGGTCGCCACAAGAGATGGAGGTCAAGGAAAAACTGTGGAAAAATTATTTTTACAACATGCATTTTTAGGGCTGTCAAAGTTAACATGCTAACTTTCACTGTTATCTTGGAGATAAATATGACAATGTTTTTCGTCTGGTTTAGACATCTAATATTAATCTAACAGAGTGCAGGGGGGAAAAGCATGCCAACTTACAAAATGTTTTCAACTTAATAATTTGCATGTGGACAATATAAATGCCTATTATTTAATTTTGAAACAACATTATGTAATTTTCTCACAATAGGTCTTTGTACATGAAAATATATAGCTGCCTTTACATTTTAAGAAGGGGGTTTCCTCACAAAGAGATCACAGTTATTAAATTGAAAACATTGTTACTTAGATGAAAAAAGTGAGAATCAATATGTATTGTATACTATTAAAAATCCAACTACGAACTATGAATAATAAATAATAATAATATTTTCCATTGGTTCCTCACTGACTGCTCAAACTCTCATCGGGGTAACGTCACTAGCATGTATATCATCTTTAAGGTGGCCTTTCAGTGAAAAGGTCTTATTTGTCTTTAAGTCAAACCCTTGAAAATCAGGATTTTGATAAGTCAATGAGAAATGGGCACATGAACCCGTCCTTGTGTGTCAACTGTCTCGCAGCCCCCTCGCAATGTCAGCACGTGTCAGTAGTCTTGTCAAAGCATAGAACAGAAGCAGTAATTCGTGGGCAATGGCAGTCCGTCTTGACGATTAGCTTGCAGTGGCCTGAAGCAAAGCTGTCACTCATATATCCCTTCAAGCACAACGCTGACATGCCATCCACATAGGGGTACATACACGCAACCTTCTCACCATTTGCACAAATATCAACCATGCTTTTCAGGCAAATAACCTTGGCTGTTCTTAAATACCAGAGGTCATTTCTCTGAGCATCCTTCTTGTGGCCTATAGAGGCCTCACCCCCATTTCTTCTACTTATATTCTGATGTAAAGCTTAAAGGGATAGCTTACTTAAAAATGTAGCGTCTGGACCAATCAAAAACACAATTTTTCATTTGATTTAACAAATCAATTATTCATTAGATTAACAAACGTTCACAGACCCCTCACCCAATAAACATACTGGGTGCCAAGTTGTCTGTGAACAGGGCCCAGGACCCTGGTTACCATGGCAACCCTGACACCAGATACATTTACGACCTAATGGAATGCGAAGCAGGGAAAATCACTGCATGTTCCATCGCAAGAGGCACAAGACTTTTCTACTAGTAAGAAAGTTATTTCCTTTAACCAGGAAATTAACGTTCTTAGAATTGACAGACAGTTGACCCTGAGAGGTCAGCTAAATATCTACAGCGGATCTAAATATTTATAATTAATTATAACTAGTTATGATTAATTATTCATATTTCCCCATGAGCTGATTCGCTACAAAAATTATAATTCTGTTGTTACAAACCTGTATGATGTTCTTTCTTTTGTGGACCATATTAAAAATATCTTCTGAAAGACTTTGTTTTTTCTTTCTTTCTTTCTTTATTTTTGGTCCATTCAATGAAATTCATGGGGTTTAGTGTTGTTTCGGATTTTAATTATATGGACAAAAAGAAATCAAGGCTCATTGGAAAAACCTATTTGTGAGAACATTTTTTGCAAAATATTATGTTGCTTGTTGCACATTTTGTAACATTTTTCAAAGTGAAATGCCAAGTCAGTGGCACTAAAAGCATGCTCAGCAGATGGACGTGATTCTGGCAATGATTTATTACATATAACCCAACTGATAGTGTTAACAAAAGCAAGCAGCCAAGCCATTTTAGCTAATTTCTACACAATCTTTTAGTTATTATTTCGTTAATTGTTTTTCATGGGACTCGCATCCAAGCTCTCTATATTATTACAAGTCAATGCTGTACCTGGTGAGCTACCGAGCAAGTTTACTACACGGGAAAATCCATATATGAAGCTGTTTTTTTATGCAAACATGAAAATTTATTCATTTACAAATCATGCACTATGGTAAAATGTTTTTAGGTCATAATATAGTATGGTGCAAGAAACCATGTGAAAATAATTTATTAACTAATCATCTGCCCCTGTAATCACAATTTTGTGTGAATTGTATGTATCGGTACATTTTTGCCGTTTTTTGCAAAAACATTGATAGTGCAGTATTTTCCAATGTGCCTATGTTGACAAAATGTTGAAATATTCCAAATTCCTTCTGTGGTTCATGCGAGAAAGAACATCATACAGGTTTGCAATCATACAGAATGTTCATTTTGCGGTGAACTATCCCATTAATGATTCTAACTTATTTTAAACATACACTTATACCTATGGAGACATTCCATACCCAAGGTTCACATAACAAGTTTGTTGCAAATCTCTCAGCAGTCACGGTTTGTCCTAGACTCAAAACCTCGGATGGAGCCATTGCAGGTTAAGTCTTGATGCACACTGACAGCAGAGGTTATTTGGGTTGTCTCCATGACGACTTCACTGGTGCACTCAGTTTATTTGTGACTAAGACGGGTAGATGATGAAGGCTAGGCAGCCTTTGTTCTTACGGATGGAAGGAGTAACAGACGAAATCAAAGAATTGTCCTTGACAAAGTCAAACTGTCAAGTCCCAAGGGAATGTAATGCCATTGGCTTGGCTTTGCTTCCAATCTGTGAGTTTGGGTTATCAGAGCGATTAAGGTGTCACTCAAACCATTTTATTTAGCTTACAGTGAGATAGGACTCTGGCTCATGGAAGAGATTCCCCATTTTCACCATTACTCTTTCCAGTTGGGTCCCAAACTTTTAAATGTTTTCCCTTGAGGGATTTTAGGATGTGAGCAGTACCCAGACTGACAAGTGACAGAAGCATATAATCGGAAAGATATGAGTCTCAGTACTTTTAATGAGTGTGAAACTGCCCTTAAACAAATGGCCTCTGACATTCCCTCTAACCACTAAACACTTTGTAATCTTCCAGCTTAGGTGAATCACATTAGCATCTGCATATCGTCTTCTCTTTACAGGGTCTTCCATCTAATGTATAGAATGGCATTTAACATTCACATGTTAAAGGTCAAGGCTGCTTCAGGCATGGCCAGACTCGTCAGGTGCAGCCAGTATCCATGCAACACCATGTTGTCTCAATTAGTGCAGAGTGCCTAGGGTCAGAGCTCAGAGATAGGTCAGCAGGTGACCATATCGACAAGGTCAGAACGCGAAACAGCTTCCCTTTCTTCCTTCCGGCAGGTCATTATGCATTACCTTAAGGATAATGTATGTTAATGTATCACCTCAGGAATATGACTACATTTCAATATGTCAAGGCATGCCATTTTACAGATACATCAACGGAGGAAGACAGCACTGTAATTGCATGCATTCATTACACTTACAATCTCGACTATCCGCAATTAACATTATGAATACTGTTTTAGTGTAGAAACACATTATCATGAATGTCACTCTACTTTACATATAAACAATTCTTCCTGAGCTCTTGAAATGGAAAAAGTTTTCCGAATAGATTGGCTGATATGATTTTTAAATGGACTGATTGATTTATGAAAACTTAAGGTGACAGATGGAACACCAAAATAAAATATGTGTGATATACATACAGTATAAGTGCAGGGGTGTCCAATCCTGCTCCTGGAGGACCAATACCCTGAAGACTTTAGATCCAACTTGCCCCAACACACCTGTCTGAAAGTTTTTAGTAATGCTGAAGACCTTGAATAGCGGGTTCATGCGTATTTACTTGGGGTTGCAGCAAAATTCTATATGACAGTGGCCTTCTAAGAGCAGGACTGGACAACTTAAAACTTATGTGATTCATTGCAGCAATTTAAAATAGTGGTCAACCAAGATGGATTTGTCGGTGGCTGATGTAGATAAAAAGAAAGCAAGGTATTGTAATACTGACATATGCATAATATATTTAACACAAACTAACTGAATCATAATCATTTACTCAATATTTAATTCAATATTTTTTTTCCATTGACACACATGTTGTTCCAAACCCGCAAGGCCTTTGTTCATCTTCGGAACACAAATTAAGATATTTTTGATGGAATGGTGACTGACTTACCCAGAGGAGAAGAAATCGTTGAATAAAGTCTTTATTTTTGTTTTCTTTGTGCACAAGAACTATTCTCGTAGCTTCATAAAATTACGGTTGAACCACTGATGTCACGTGGACTATTTTAATGATGTCCTTACTACCTTTCTGGGCGTTGAATGTGTCAGTTGCGATGCTGTCTATGGAGGATCAGAAAGCTCTTGGATTTCATCAAAAATATCTTAATTTGTGTTCTGAAGAAGTACGAAGGTCTTACGGGTTTGGAACAACATGAGGGTGAATGACAGAATTTTTGTTTTTGGGTGAACTATCCCCTTTAAAGGGGTCATATATGATGCGATTTCAAGTTTTCCTTTCTCTTTGGAGTGTTACAAGCTGTTCGTGAATAGATAAGATCCCTAAAGTTGCAAAGACTAAAGTCTCAAACCCAAAGATTTATTCTTTATAAAAGTTAAGACTGGTCCATGCCCTCCTAAGACACCTTGTTTAAACACGCCCCCACATGTCTACATCAGGATGTGGGAAGATTTACATAACACCGCCCAAATGTTCACGCAAAGAAAGAAGGCGTAACTTTATTGTTGCTGCCACCGCCGCCGCCATG
This sequence comes from Sinocyclocheilus anshuiensis, assembly GCF_001515605.1. Classification (NCBI taxonomy): domain Eukaryota; kingdom Metazoa; phylum Chordata; class Actinopteri; order Cypriniformes; family Cyprinidae; genus Sinocyclocheilus; species Sinocyclocheilus anshuiensis. The sequence continues at coordinate 2,348,017 of NW_015536800.1, read as the reverse complement.
TTGTGAAGACGCTGTGTGTTTCGTTGTGAAAGCGAAAATACTTTGTTTGGCCTTCCAAAAGAGGACACGACTAGAAATCAGTGGTTAAGTTGTATTTACAACACTGTTCCAGAACAGTTCAACCCAAATATTCAGATGTGTGCAGCGCATTTTATGGAGGACTGTTTCCTGATCCTGGAGAGTAGACTACAATGCCGGCTGTTCTGACTCGCAGACTGTAAGTACGTTTTCATATTTAAAGAATTTGCCACTGATGATTCAAACGCGAGTTTTGAGCAGTGTAGAGTAGCGCTTGTTGTTTGTTATTTCTCCGATCACAAATGCAGACATGGTTTTATGTTTATGCGGCGCGATGCAACGCAACGCATAAAAAGACAGTATAAGTCATTATAATCCATAATTATGTCCCCACTGGATGCAACAAATGCCTCGTTTATAATGGGTTTTATTGGTTTTGTCTCGTCGCGCCAGGACACGGCATCACAGTATGGTAAGGGGCGTAACATTTCCGCCACATGCTTGAGGCATTCGGCCAATCACAATGCACATTTGAGATAGAAATCTTTTGTGAAGTGTGCTTAAAAGAACTTCAAAAAAAATTTACTGACCCCAAACTTTGGAACAGTAGCATATGTCTGATTTGTTATGACTCTTATGATGTCTGAAATCGTTAACTGACAAAACAAGGTAGCTAAAGTAAAAAGTTTTCCCATTTCCATTCTTTCTACCTTAAGAATAACAAAAATGTCTGTTAATGGAATCAGTAATGAATTGGAATTGTTAACTGGAATCAGAATCAGAATGGTTATGAAATTCTGAATAATTTGCTATTCAGTTAGATGTTTATTTTGCATGAATCACCATCTGTCTTTTGGATGGTGCTTATTCTACAAGCTTGAAATAACTTTGCAATTCTCTGCATGACATGGCACAGAATCACCCCTTTAATTGGCCCTGTGTGTGTGTTCACAACTCAATGAATAAGAGAGATTTCTTAACACTTCATTGATAAAGATTAACGCTACAGTAAAAACCTACAAAATGAATGGCAAAGACTCTGTGAGTGGAAAACAGCAAGTGGGTGGCTTTGAATGTGACATACATAATGACTCTAATTACAGTCAATAAAATTAAAACCTCTAGGTTTTCGGCTAATTATCAACCAATTGCCCTTCCTTTTCAATGCCCACATGGTTGGCTGTGGTCCCTTAATGTGTCTTTCTGAGACAAAAATAGGACAGGGTACCTGTGACAGAAATAGCCTTCTAGTTTTTCTCCAAGCTGATTACTGTGTCAGCAGAAGCCCTTTCACCTATGCAGTCTACCATAGCGGGAAGCCTGCGTGAAGTTATTCGATTTGGGCTGATACTGATATCATGTTTATGAACCAGACAGGCAGTCAGACAGTAATGACAAGCCTCTTTCTCTCTCTTTCTGCCTCGCTCGCTCACACTTTGTATACAGTAATTCTGAGTCTGTTTGAAAACAAAAGAAGCACTTTGATGGCTCTGTATGAATATTAACAACAGTACTCCTCCTTAGAAGTTCATATACACAAGCTGAAGGAAGCAAAAATGGAAGTATGAAATATGAATTTTATTTATGCATCTGAATGGAAATGGCTCTCTTTTACTGTCATGGATTCCCCCAAGGGCACACAGGCAAAGCACCAAAGTCAAATAGTTTTCAGTCATTGGGTTTAGTGCTGCACTCAGAGGCAACAAGGTGTTACATGGAGGACTGTGAGCACAGTAATCCGCCTGATTAACTCCCTTCAGTAAACAGCGTTGAAATTCAAAACCAACCCCTCCAACCAAGATGCCACGCTGCTAGTGTGGAGTTAAACTGAGGGACAAGGGCATATGGAGACACATTAACACATTAGTGTGTAGACACATGCGGCATGAAACTGCTGATGCCAGAAGCTTTGCCCCCATATTTAGAATCAGAATTATCTCAACACGCTTAAAAACTATATGACATTGTGTGTGAAGGATGACTTTAAATACAACACGCTGTGTGACACATGCAGTTTACAGCACACAACAATGAATCCCCTAAGTAGTGAGGTGAAGGTGAAGTGAATCTATATTACAGGTGTCACAACATGTACTGTATGTCTCATAAATGTCAAAAGATGTTTTCATAGATGTCTTTACTGCTTAGTTAAGTTAATTTGCTCATACATTTATTTATTCACAATAAAGGAGTCCATGTATGGCACTCAAAAAAAAATACTGCACCTGGAAAGCTCCTGCATCTGTGTTTATAACATCACGCAAGTTAGAAATTAAATAGTTAAAATAAGATAAATATACTATAAATTATGGAAAAAGCTCTTTTGTTCTGCTGTACAAGTGGATACAGTACCACCGCTGCCTATACGCAGAGTACGCAGTTTGCGTAGGGCACCATCTCCCAGGGGGGCACCATCCCAGTTGCTCAAAAAAAAAAAAAACTTTCCTTCTATATTAATATTAAAATTAATGTATGCATATACATAAATAAAAATATAAACATGAGCATATATATATCATTATGAAAAATGCATTTTACAGTGAACGCAGTAGAGCACACATGACGCGCCATTCCCGCGCCCGCTCGCACCTCATGTTTGCGGCTGAATGCAAACGATCATAATTTATGGACAACTATACCCGTGAAAAGGCGACGCCGAGAAAAGAAAAAGAAAAAAGATGAAGCCCGTACATCACTTTCAGGTACATTCATAATCCTGTGAAATTTTTTGGCTGTTGACGTTAATAACGCGTTTTGTCGGTAATAATTTAACCACCAACAACGCATCTAATATTCTCTCTGCATTTCCATGTTCCCTTACGAAAATTAGCCATGGTTTTACTACGAATAAAACCAAAAATCATGGTTCTTGTAGCCATGATAACCACAAATTAACCTTTCAGTCGGTCACTCCGAGTCACGTCGGTGACCGACGAATTGGGATCTCGCTTCGAGAGACCAATCTACTTCGAGTGTAACTAAATGAGCCAATGCACTTTGGCAAGCAATTATTGCATCCAGCTGCCGCTGATCACAGCATGAACATAAAAAGGCAGCCGGTGCAATGTATACCAGCTTTTCGCTTCGGAGCCGAGTGACAACATCGTTCTGCTCCATCCAAGTGTCTTCAGTGAGCTACGAGTTCAACGTGCTTTTAGAAGCTTCTGGTGTTGGCGGACGGCGCTTCAGCGGTGGTCGTTCCTGTGTCGAGTGGGTTGCGCACTTCAGGCTGCACTACCCCCTGTTGTGCTGCAAGCAGCCATTTCCCCTGTGCGCCTCAGCACTAAAAAATCATTTCCCTGAAAGAGAAATTTCTCTAAAAGAGTACAATAAGCGGGTGCGTCTTTGTAAAGTCGACGGATCGTCTTTTTAAAGATGCCGTTTCACCTGTGCGCAAAGAGCGTACCAGCGGTATCCTTCGGTGCTCCTCCCGACGACCGGATGTCGATCACTGCATCGAAGGGAGAGCTCTCTGGAGAAGAAGATTTGGCTGCGCTGCCACTCTCCGCGATGGTGGCAAGGCCTGAATCGAATCTTCCCTCACCACCCTCGACAGTGGTGCAGCTAGGGGGTATACAAGGGTCCCCCCGGTGGAGCGGTCGGTTGCGAGGCAATTATGTCCTAATACCGCCTCCACCCGGCAGGGTGAATCGTGCCTCCCCTCCCGGGTCTAGTGGTCATGATCCGGAAGTTCTGAAAGAGCTCCGAACCGCTACTGACCTCGCTCTCCGAGTGACGAAGGTCACCGCGAGTTCTCTGGGTTGTGCGATGTCCACACTTGTGGTCCAGGAGCGCCATCTCTGGCTGTGTCTGTTTGATATGAGGGACGCCGACAAAGTTCGGTTCCTTAATGGCCCTGTGTCCCAGACCGGCCTCTCGGCGACGCGGTCGAGAGCTTGGCCCAGTAGGCCGGCCCCCTGCGTCTGCCCCTACTCCCACGCCGCATCCACAGCAGCCTCCAGCAAGATGGACGGGTGACCCAGAGAGGGAGGAAGCTGCTCTTTGGGGGATGGTGAAGGCACCTCTCCCTCCCCCGGAGGAGGGCCGGTGGAGAATCTGGAAAATCTCGACGAGAAAGCGGTTTTCTCCATCTCTGGGTCCCAGGAGGGCACGGAGAGTCGCGGACAGCCCAACACCGGACCTCACTCATCCTCCTCCTTCGCCAGCCAGCAGCAGCGGGCGGGTCGAGAGCATCAACAAAGGCCCTACTCACGCACCCTCTGCCAACCTGTGGAACCAGGTAAGTGTTGCACCGCACACTCAGACCCTTCTTCGGTCCGCTCACAAGCCGCCCGAGTTGGGTCCCTGCGTTCCACTTCGCTGCCCCACTGCGGGTATGGCAGTGGTTCCGTTGGTCCCGCTTGCACGGTATCTGGGTGCGGGTACCGCGGTGGTTCCATTGGTCCCGCTTGCACGGTATCTGGGTGCCTGGCTAGCGCTACCCAGCCCGTCTTGCTAGCTTCTGCGGACCATCAGCTTCGGCTATGCGATTCAGTTCGCCAGGCATCCCCCCAAGTTCAGCGGCATCCGCTTCACTACAGTGAAGGCGGCCGATGCCCCTGTCTTGCGTGCGGAGATCGCAGTCCTACTGGCGAAGGATGCGATAAGGGACTTGGTGCTCTCACACCTCAGCCGGTTGGGCCTTCGGGTCAACTAAGAGCAAACTCTTCCCGACGCAGAGAATCTCTTTTCTCGGTATGGAGTTGGATTCGGGCGAACAGACAGCACGCCTCACAGAGGAACGTGTGCGGTCAGTGCTGACCTGCTTGAATTCGTTCAAGGGCAGGACAGCGGTCCCACTGAAACTAATTCAGAGGCTCCTGGGGCATATGGCAGCTGCAGCGGCACTTACACCACTAGGGCTATTGCATATGAGACCGCTTCAACACTGGCTTCATGGCCGAGTCCCGAGGTGGGCGTGGCAGCGCGGCACTCACCGGGTCCAAGTTATACTGGCCTGTCGCCAAACCTTCACCCCGTGGTCAGTTCTTACATTCCTTCGGGCAGGAGTGCCCCTAGAACAGGTCTCCAGGCATGCTGTGTGTAACGTAGTTCGTAGATCAGGAAGAAGGAGGCGGGAACCGGCGAACGTTCAAATACTTTAATCAAATAAACACAGCACAAAACACAAAATAAACTCCAGGCCTGGTCCTCTCTCGTCTTTCACTGTCGTCACTCCTCCTTTTTACCTTCCGGAGCTCCTCCGTGGGACTCGAGACCGGTGAGTGGTGCAGGTGTCGCTCATTATCAATTACTCCACCGGCC
>NW_015536800.1:2339070-2342527 GCF_001515605.1 Sinocyclocheilus anshuiensis | reverse complement strand
TGACCCCAGCCTCAGTCCATTCCTTGTGAAGTTCACTCAAATTCTTGAATCGATTTTGCTTGACAATCCTCATAAGGCTGCGGTTCTCTCGGTTGGTTGTGCATCTTTTTCTTCCACACTTTTTCCTTCCACTCAACTTTCTGTTAACATGCTTGGATATAGCACTCTGTGAACAGCCAGCTTCTTTGGCAATGAATGTTTGTGGCTTACCCTCCTTGTGAAGGGTGTCAATGATTGTCTTCTGGACAACTGTCAGATCAGCAGTCTTCCCCATGATTATGTAGCCTAGTGAACCAAACTGAGAGACCATTTTGAAGGCTCAGGAAACCGTTGCAGGTGTTTTGATTTGATTAGCTAATTGGCATGTCACCATATTCTAATTTGTTGAGATAGTGAATTGGTGGGGTTTTGTTAAATGTGAGCCAAAATCATCACAATTAAAAGAACCAAAGACTTAAACTACTTCAGTCTGTGTGCATTGGATTTATTTAATACACAAGTTTCGCAATTTGAGTTGAATTACTGAAATAAATGAACTTTTCCACGACATTCTAATTTATTGAGATGCACCTGTAAAAACGAGGCAATAATGATTGGTTAATTAATAATTATATGGTTTAATTGAATAACACTGTTAAAATACATAATGTAATACAAAATAAACAATTTATGTACATTACATATTATTACAAATGCCTGTAAAGGGCGCCAACGGCCTGGTAATTGCTGCTGTTACACTCATCCCGTGGCGATCAAATCCTTGTTTAATATTGACCAAACATTTAGGCTAATTCAAATATCCACTTTTTTTTATTTTTGGTCACCTTTTTGCGACAGAAATGCTACAGCCTCTATAATTTCTTCAACAAAAACGTGGACATCACAACCCTTACAAAAATTAACTATGGTTTTATCATAGAAAAACTGCTTAATTTTCTTTTGCGTGATTTCTGAATACTTGAGACTATAAAATCAATCAGACAACTGTAAATTGTAGCCGTAGGTAACTGTCTAGAGTTACAATTGTAGTTTGTAAATAATATAATTTAATTACAATTCATTTATTTATTTACTTTTATATTTTATTAAAGTTCTATTTTGGTCCCTATATGTTTTTGTTTTTTTTACTTCCATAATATTTGACAGAGGGGGCACAACAATACAATTCTGCTTAGGGCACCCATTTGGCCAGCAGTGGCCCTGAATGGATAGAATATGTGACCCATATAAACTATAACAAAAAGATATTTATTAACACTAAAAATTAGTTCATACATTTATTAAATAATAAGATTACAGTAAACCGTGAACAATGGGTCATTAGCTTTATATGCATTTGGCAAAAGCTTTTATCCAAAAAAATGTACATTGCAATTAAGTGGACATTTTATCAATTGAGAATCAGACCCATTACTATTCATATTTTAATATATTGACATTTCAAAAATGTTCAAAATGTTTAGGGTCTGTAAGATAATATTTGATTTTGAAAGAAGTTTTTTATGCTCACCACGGTCATATTTATTTGATCAAAAACACAGTAAAAAAAAACAGTAATATTGTAAAACTGTCAGGATTATGTTCAGTTTAGTTTTCATTTTATTAAGCCGGGCATACACTGCAAAACATTTTTAGAATAATTTATAACTATTTCAAAAGCACTCTGAATATCTGTTGTTCTGCAATAAACCCTATAAAAGGGTTCTGGGGTTATATTACAGAAACTTCCAAGATTTGAAAAAGTTATATTTTCCTAAAATACCATGGACAGATAGGATGAGATTCTGAGCTAAGATGTTTCTAAAATAGTTATGAAAGAAGCAGACAGATGTCTGCATAAGAGAATATTGCCATCACTGATGACCTCCATAGCAAACATGCTGCAAAACATTAAAAACTTCAAATTCTAGTACTAACATCACTAATCGTAAAAATCTCAGTAAAAGACATTCTCAAACTGGCTCATTTAAGCTGCAGTGGAGGATCCCGGACATTGCTAACTGCCTAGGGCAACACAAGGTTCTCTCAGTTGCGTACTTTTCTAATCTATCACACATTCAAAGTGGTTTTGCTGGATTGCAGCCACCACTCTCATTGAAATTGAATTGGGTAACTTGTGGGTAATTTTTTCGAAGCAGCTCCCTGTGCTTTACTTCCCTCCCTGCTGCCAGAGGCCTCTTTCACTATATGTCTACCCACGAGTCTCCGCACCTGCTAGAAGCCAAACATAGACAAGGATTCATTTTAATAGCACTATGCAACACATGTCAAGCTAATCAAGTCAGTAAAGTGCAGTACCTTTGTTTGTTGATAAAAGTAAATTTAACTACATGTTAATTGATCAAATTTACAAAAATTAAGATTTTGTTATTTGAAAGTGTTGTCTGTGTAACGCAATTGTAAAGGAACAATGTGTACTCTTTCTGTGTTACCTGTTTCAGTATATCTTGGTTTATTTGTCAGCAAAAGTCTGCCAGATGCCATATTTTACATCAACCGGCTGACTTTTGCTGACAAATGAATGACTTTTGACAGCTGCAGGGCTTTTGTGAAAAATACATCTCATATTTCTGCATTTTTGTATCCCAGCTCACCGATCATTAGGACAGTCTGTCATTTCCAAACAAATAATATTTATATTTATGTATTTGGCAGAAACTTTTAAAGCAACTTGCATCATTAAAGGTATCAATTTGATCAGCTCAGACATGACCTTGGTGTTCCTAATGCCATAATCTGCTTCTCTTCACATTGACAAATAACAGCCAGAATGCGAAAAAGTCAACCCAAAATGTTCAGAAGTGAACCATAGACCACCTTTGTGAGATCGGATCAGTTCGATTTACATCAAAGGGCTTCCATATGACGAGCAAGCACTTTCAGAAAACCCAGAGGCCTCTGTGAACGAACATCCAAGCGAATTTCTCACTGGCCACAAGAATAAATATGATTTCATCATCTTAAATTGACTTGAAATGGCTACTCTTTGGCTTAACTCAGTGTTTTCATTTTGAAAGAACATTTTTCAATCAAGTAGCTCAAAATAAATTGTAATCAGTATGTAATCAGTGCCATCTTTAGACTGCCAAACTCTAAAATCATATTTGTAAAGAAAAATTTGATATAACTTGCTAGCATGTTATTTTGACACATTATTTAATCATGGACAGTGGTTCCACATGATTGAAACATTTCCTCTCAAATATGTATGGTCAATTAAAGTGATCTGAGAAAACGTCTCGGTTACGTATGTAACCCTCGTTCCCTGAAGAAGTAAGAGGCAGCAAGTGCACCGCATTAATTTATTTTTTCGCTGAGGAGCCGAGCCGGTGACCCGGCAGCTCAGCGGTGGTACAGCAACTGTGGCGACGGGAAGTGACGTCTCCGTTCCCTCCTGCAGGGAACGAGGGCTTTATACGTAACCGAGACGTTCCCTTTCAGTCGGTCACTCTCGATG
>NW_015536800.1:2331717-2339042 GCF_001515605.1 Sinocyclocheilus anshuiensis | reverse complement strand
CTGTGTAGGCCTCCTGATCCTTCCTATAAGGCAGACGATAGGACCGGGCTCTACATAGAGAAGGTCGACTACAGTTGTTCCTCGCAACCCAACAGTAGGACTTGGATAACACTAGGAAAGCGTGCCCTTCCATTTGGAAGAGGACACATTGCGGAGTCACCTCCTCCCAGAGGGGGTTAAGTGACATTTACTCACATGGAGTAACCTCGAGGGGCCCTACTGCAAATGGAAGTCTCTGAGATGGCTCATGGCTGCTTCATTTAGAGACGGCAGAACGTGGTCTGCCAGGGGAAACACAGCCCTAGTAATTGCACCGTGGAAATACACATATGGGATCCCAACCGGGTCACTCATATGGGCGCTAGCCTCACACCAGATTTCAGGAATTCATTGGCTGAAAGACCTGGCGCCGGACGCTCCGCCACGTCTGGCCGCCGGAGTGCTGGAGGATTCGACATAGCCCTAGTAACTGTACTGTGGAAATACGCATATGGGATCCCAACAGGGCCATTCATATGGGCACTAGCCTCACACCAGGTTTCAGGAATTCATTGGATGAAAGGCCTGGCGCCGGACGCTCTGCCACATCCAGCCGCCGGAGTGCTGGAGGACTCGACAGGGTTTGCCTGGTTAGGGAACTCTCTGGAGAACTAGGCGTTATGGACACCGCAAGCCTACTTTGAACCGGGCCTCTCAGTGCCACTACCCGTTTGAGGTGAGAACACAGGAGGAAACCGGTTCGACACGCAGGCTACAGAACCTAGCGAACGTGTTGGGGGTCACCCAGCCCGCAGCGCTACAAATGTCTGCTAGCGAGGCACCACGAGCCAGCGCGAAGGATGATGCGACATTCCTAGTGGAGTGAGCATGCACCTTGTGCTTCATAGGCAAAGAATCATACAAAGAGCTGTTTTGAGGTCCTAAAGCTCTGAGTTCTGCGTACTGTCGCAGAGCGCGTACAGGACAGAGCAAAGCTAGGGCTGGGACTGCCTCCTCCAGGGGCAGCGCTTGCAGGTTCACCACCTGGTCCCTGAAGGGAATGGTAGGAACCCTGGGCACGTAGCCAGGCCGGGGTCTCAGTGTTGCACTGGAATCAGCCGGCCCAAACTGAAGGCACGATTCATCGACCGAAAATGCCTGCAGGACCCCCACCCTCTTGATCGAGGCCAATGCAGTCAGGAGCAGGGTTTTCATAGAAAAAAACTTCAACTCGACCCCTGAGACTGCGTGCCCGTTGTACGTGGCCCCCCAGCCGTTGGCCGTGAATACCACAGCATGACTGGATACCTGTTTCAGGGGCACTCCTGCCCAAAGAAACAAGGGATCTGACCACGGGCTGAAGGTTTTGCGGCAGGCCGGTGTAATCTGAACCCGGTGAGTACCGCGTCGCCACACCCACCTCGGGACTTGGCCATGGAGCCAGTGCTTAAGCGGTCTCATATGGAGCAGACCAAGCGGAACTACCGCCGCAGCTGCAGCCATATGCCCCAGGAGCCTCTGAAAGAATTTCAGTGGGACCGCTGTCCTGCCTGATAAAGTGTTGAGGCAGTTCAGCACCGACTAAGCACGTTCCTGGGTGAGGCATGCTGTCTGGCTGACCGAATCCAACTACATGCCGAGAAAAGAGATCCTTTGCATTGGCACGAGTTTGCTCTTTTCCCAGTTGACCCGAAGACCCAACGGGCTGAGGTGTCTGAGCACCAGGTCCCTGTGTGTACACAACTGATCGCGAGACCGTGCGAGTATGAGCCAGTCGTCGAGATAGTTGAGAATGCGCACCCCCTGTTCTCTCAAAGGAACAAGGGCTGCCTTCACGACTTTGGTGAAGACGCGAGGCGACAGGGACAGCCTGAAGGGCAGGACCTTGTACTGATATGCCCGACCCTCGAACGCGAACCGCAGGAATGGCCTGTGCTGCGGGAGGATTGAGACATGAAAGAACGCGTCCTTCAGGTAGATCGCTGCAAACCAATCTTGGGGACAGATGCACTCGAAAATGCGTTTCTGCATCAACATCTTGAATGGCAGCTTGTGAAGCACACGGTTCAAAACTCACAGATCCAGGATCGGTCGTGACCCACCGCTTTTCTTGGGCACAATGAAGTAAGGGCTGTAAAACCCCGACCTCATATCGGCTGGAGGGACCGGCTCTATCGCGTCCTTTGCCAGCAGGACTGCGATTTCCGCACGCAAGACCGGGGCATCGACAACCTTGACTGAAGTGAACCGGATGCCCCTGAACTTGGAGGGATGCCGGGCGAACTGAATCGCGTAGCTGAGTCTGATGGTCCACAAGAGCCACAGAGACGGAATGGGGAGTGCTAACCAGGCTCCGAGAGACTGTGCCAGAGGAACCAACGGAGCCACCGACATACCCGCGGTGGGGCAGCGTGATGGAACACAGGGACTCGACCCGAGACCTGTGGCGGCCTGGCCTGTGACGGCAGAGGGCGGAGTCTGGGAGTGAAGTGTAACACTCACCTGATTTCTCAGTGTGTGGGAGAAAACACAGGGTCCCGGCTTGAGGCTTGTGACAGCCCGGCATGCGACGACATGAAGCAGGGACTTGAATGCTAACAGTCCCTACCTGGTTCCACGAATGGATAGGAGGGGTGCTCTTGGGCAACGCACTGCTGTCCGCTGGCGAGAGAGGATGGGAGGAAGTGACCCTGTGATGCACAGTTCACAACTCTCCTCCTCTTGAGACCCAGAGACTGAAGAAACCGCTCTTTTATTGAAGTTTTGGGTACCGCTGGCTGCTGGGCTAGCGGCGGAACAAAAACAAAACGAAACAAAGGATTCTCCACCCGGCCCTCCTCTGGGGGAGGGAGTGGTGTGGTCACCATCTCCCGACGAGCAGTCTTTTACATCTCCGGGTCACCCGTCTCAGGGCCTCTTGCACTTGCGCTTACTGCCAGGTTTGGCGGGGGCCTGGACGGGCTGGGCGCCCTGCCTGCGACCGGCTCCACGACGCTGCCTGGTGGAAGGCTGCTGCGTGGGAGAGGGGGCAGCCGCAGGGGGGGCATCCACGGTGATGAGCAGGCTGAGGGGCTGCAGCCGGGACGGAAGCAGCAGGTTCCCTCCAGTGCAGGATGTGTTTGATCACCTCCGTCTGCTTCTGTGCTGCCGAGAACTGCTGGGCGAAGCTCTCGACAGCGTCGCCGAAAAGGCCGGTCTGAGAAACGGGGGCATTCAGGAACTGTACCTTCTCATGCTCCTTCATGTCGGCCAGACACAGCCAGAGATAGCGCTCCTGGACCACTGACATGGACATCGCACGACCCAGGGACTGTGCGGTCACCTTCGTCGCTCGAAGCGCAAGGTCCGTCGCAGCACACAGCTCATATAGGACTGCCCGGTCGTGACCACCCTCGTGCAGGTCTTTCAGGGCTTTGGCCTGATGGACCTGCAGTAACGCCATGGCATGGAGGGCGGAAGCCGCCTCCCCACAAGCTCTGTAAGCACTGCCAGTTAAGCCTGACGAATACTTACAGGCCCGTGAGGGGAGACACGGATCACCCCGCAAAGTGGTAGTGGCCGTCGGACACAGTTGCATGGCCACCGACCGCTCCACCGAGGGAATGCCCGTGTGCCCCAAAGCGGCTCCACCATTGAGGGTGGTGAGAGCGGAGGAGCTACGAGATTTGTTTCGGGCAGTAAAAGGTGCCTTCCACGATCTTGTGAGCTCCTCATGCACCTCCGGGAAGAATGGCACCGGAGGGGGGCGCTGAGAACCAGCGCGACCCTCCACCGAGAAACCACTCGTCCAGTCTCGAAGAATCGGGATGTGGTGGAGGATTCCACACGAGCCCGACATTCTCAGCGGCCCGGGAAAGCATAGCCGTCATCTCTGGGTCTAGCTCGGACAACGCTGTCACACCCGAAGGGGGCAATGCAGCCGAGTCGTCATCCCCAGAGAGAGAGAGCTCGCCCTCCGATGCAGCGATTGACATCTGGTTCACACTGTAGAGGGGCCAACACGTCCCTCTGGCCGCTCCACTGGCTGTGGAGAGCTTGAGGGGTGACGAACTCCCTCTGGGGAAGCCGTCAATTACCTCTGACTCCGCCGGACGCAGCGCCACCCCGATTGTCGAGACGAACACTGGATCGCAGCAGAGGCAGAGGGACCCCGCCACGTTTGATGTAACGGAGTCTTTCATGCAACTCCGAGATGGTCATGTCCCCACAAATGGAACATGCACCATCCACGAACGCTTGCTCAGCGTGCTCAACGCCCAGACACGTGAGACAGCGATCGTGACCGTCCCGAGGCACCAGATAGCGACCGCACCCAGAATCGCATGCCAATGTGCATTGGCTCATTTAGTTTACACTCGAAGTGGATTGGTCTCTCTGGCGAGATCCCAATTCGTCGGTCATCACTGACGTGACGTCGAGAGTGACCGACTGAAAGGGAACTAAAATTAGACATGTCCAAATAACTTGATTCAGTTGTGTGGAACCACTGTCTATGACTGAATCATGTTCAGCCAAAGATAGATAGATAGATAGATAGATAGATAGATAGATAGATAGATAGATAGATATTATGTTGACAACAGGGGATTTTTGGGTCAAAAGTTTTGAGAACCACTTTATAAAAAATGCTATATAAAAATGCTTTATATTATATGCTATATAAAAAGACAGTTCAGGGATGCTATCAAGCATTTCAAATTTTTACCAAAAAAGAACAGAGCAATTCATATCATATCTGCTCAGTCATGTCTTTTTCTTTTCTCTTTGTCTCTTGGCATTACTTGCCTGCTTGAATTAAGGACAGCAGGGATTGCTGGAGTGAACAGATTTCTTCATGACGCATGCACAGACATCTCTACTCTTTCACTGCACTATTCTCCTATTCTTCTACTTTTCCTGTCTGTCTGCATATGATGAAACTCACTTGTTGGCAATAAATGTTTTATTCAAACGATGTTGAAGTTTACACCTGGCTTTTGAACTATCCAATAAAAGGGAGCCTCAACTAACACTTCACTTTCATGTTCTCTCATTATTACGATCACAACCTCACGCCCACGTGCTCTCCTAGATCATTTGCAGCCAGCGCGATACGACCTCGTGTCACTGGTGTTTCGCTGCAGCTTGCGGACGGTGTGACGGTACCTGTCGTACAAGATCAGCATCTCCCGTGAGCGAGCGGAGATGACAAAACACCACAGGTGGTGTCACACTCCGCGTCAGGCAAGTTCGGAGCAAAGTTGGCAAGACACAAGCTGGCAGATCCGTGCCACAGACTCTGAAACACACGCACATTCACATGAACACTGAAAGAGAGGTGGAGACAAGAGAAATACGCACAGCGCTACTGAGGCCTTCACCCTGTCAGATGTTGGGTTTGAGCCCAAGTCACCGAACACACACACACACACACACACACACACACACACACACACTCTGCCAGTCCTCATGCTGACAGGACTGTCAGTTCTACTTCTCATCCACCCGAGTGTCAAGCATTAGGCTGTCCTATTCAAACAAGCATGTCCTCCAAGAGCAGTGGCGTGTGGTGGTCTTCTGTAATTTTCCTCTCTTCATTTGTTGTTTTTAGTCCATTGTAAATATTTTAACAGTTTTAAGTTATATGGTATAGCATTTACCTTACATTACCAACAAGAAAACAATACAATCATATTTTAAAACAAACAGCTTTGCCATAATTACAGCAAATTACAGCAAAAATCCCGCATGTTTTGTTGAACAATGGGTGCCCATGGGAGAATTTTTACCTTAAATTTACTTTACAATGTCAACAAAAGAAAACTATATATATATTTCTTTTGTTGAGATTGTAAAGTAAATTTAAGGTAACATTTTTTCTTACATTACCTTACAGTATTAACAAAAAAAAAAACAAGCAGCTTTGTGATAATTAGAGCAAAAATGCTAAAAAAAATAATAATAATCTGGTATATCGTGTTGGACAATGGGGGCCCTTTGAATAAAAATAAAATTGATAACTACTCTGTTATACATATAAAATTATATATATTTATATATTTTATATATGGCAAAAAATGTATCTGTTGATGTCTCTGTTAGACAGCTTAACTTCAGACATCAGTTAGTTATTAAAATAATCAAAATATTCAAATATTTTCAATAAGATCCTAAATAAATCTTTGTTGTTGTTGTTGTTGTTGTTGTTTTTGTTTGTTTTAATAAAATAATGTTTTATTCATAAAATAATGAAATTTATACTTTTATTCACCAAGGATGCATTACATTTATCAAAAGCAACAGTAAAGACTTACATCATATTTTTATATTATTATTATTTAAAATAAAGTCTGCTTTTTATTTCATCTATTCATCAAAGAATACTGATAAAATGTTTTAATTTCTAATAATATGTTTCAAATATTAATCAAGACATTAATTCATAGCACATTGTTGGAAGGGGTTCATAGCACATAGTTGTTTGACAAGAGCAGTGAGTCTCATTTTCATAATGAAGCTTCTGTATATAATGACTAAATATAAGCACTAAAGCAAAATTAAAAAATAAAATTAAAACCTTACTCCTACAATACCCTTAAAGTGGCAATTTACCTTTTCCCATTGAGCAATGCACTACAACATACAGAAGCAAATAACATACAAACTCCACTATAAATGGCGTAAATGCATTCAACATTACCTAGTTTCTGGAATAGAAGCAGCCCCCAGCTTTTGTTGTTTTTTGAGTTACAATTATGATAGCAGCAGAGAAATGTGTGCTACACTGAATAACAGACAAGCACATACGAGGTAACTGCTGACAGTAGAGTGTGGAGAAGTCAAGCATGCTTTTACACATTTCTCATATTCAGTGTGTGTGTGTGTGTGTGTGTGTGTGTGTGTGTGTGTGTGTGCGCGCATATGTACTGTTAGGCCGCAGGCTGAAGAGCTGAGCATATTATGAGAGTCAGAAATACAGAGCTTCTTCATTTCACCTCATCAGCTCTACAGAAAGAACCGCACATGGGTCTATTCAGCACACACAACACATACATCTGATATACTAATGAATCTAATGCACATGAGCCTACAGACATTTCCACATACACTTAGAAATGTAACTTACACTGCCACACTGCACACTACAGATAATAGCATTAATAACAATAATCTTAATTAGAAATTATATATATTTATATTATAGAAGTGTCAATTTAAGTAAAATTTCTAAGCAAGTGTATGTATAATATAATGGTATATATATATATATATATATACACACATACATACATACACAGGTGCATCTCAATAAATTAGAATGTCGTGGAAAAGTTCATTTATTTCAGTAATTCAACTCAAATTGTGAA
>NW_015536800.1:2325147-2331640 GCF_001515605.1 Sinocyclocheilus anshuiensis | reverse complement strand
GTTTAGTCCTAGAAAGCTATTATTATCAGAACACGTGAGCATAACATAGCGGTTAGCAGATCAATGAATGAGAGGGCAGCGTTCTCATTGTACCAGAGTTGCCCATATACCACACCATGTTACAACACAGTAGGGTTATTGCAGACAGAAACAATACTGTACTACATCGATGTTTCCTGTCGGCTCAATTTTTGAGTGGACTTTGCTGTTCCGATGAGCATGAACGGTATACGAGTGGAGCGACTGAGCGGAGCACACATGCATAGAGCGGGATAATACGCAGAGCGTCACACCACGTGAAAGTGAAACCTGAGCGGTGAACTAATTTTCGGCAGCCGAAATTTCGGTGCATCTCTAATTATTGGCGACATCAGAAATGGATATTATATAATAGATGCTTTTTTGAACATTTTAACTATTTAAAAATATTAAAAAATGATTTTTTCACACGGCACCCCTGCACTCGACAGACGGCCGCGGCACCCCGGTTGGGAAACACTGACTTGGAGCACAGAAGATCTTGGTCAGATAAAGATTTATTAAGGAAAGTTTCTGTCAAACAAATAAACTGTATTGTAATGCCAGCTGTAAAAAAAGCCACTGCTGAGCAGCAAACAGGTGTTTGAAGCTACTGGAGTCTCAAGATCCTCTCCATGCAGACTGGCAGTTGTGTGTAAAGCTGTGTTTCAGTCACTGCTAACCAAACCTATAAATACACATTTCTTACAGAAATTATTTTTGAATTTCTAACACATCAAGTGAATCCTCCAAGGTCATGGTAAGTGGAATGTGACAAGGGTCAGCAGGAACAATATAGTGTCTCTTGCCCTTTTGTGCTGTTGTGAGTAATGGTTATGATTTGGCTTGGAGAAGGTCCTAGAAAAGCATTTAACATATTTATTGAGCATGAACAATAAGGACGAAGCTTGTTTCCAGAACATTCCATGTTATGAGTCCATGATTTCAGGACAATCAACCTTTAAGAGGTGCTCGGTGTCAGCAATTCTCACTCATAGTGAGAGATTTTATAATACAGCTCGCTTCAGGGTAAGGTACAGTACATCATAACAGCAGCAGTAAAACCCAGTGGTGGAAGCGGCTTAAGGATTGAAAAATGTCCATTACTCCAAGGTACTCTCAATTAGGGCTGTGCGATATGGACAAAAAAAAACCTATCGCGATTTTATTGCTTTTTCTCAACTTTTATTTTGGCGGAAACACGCAGGAAGATCTCAGTGCTTCTTTTTGTTGACAACAGCAGATTTATGAATGAGTCTCATTACGAATATGTTGCACGTATTGCATTGTCACATGCCTTGTAAAAATTCATAAAAATGTGATTACAGTCATTAATGCATTCAGTGTGAATTTGAAACATTTCTAAAAGAAAACCAATTAGAGCGTTATCAAAAAGCTGTAACATGCCTCTAGAACAGACATAAGGCAAAATAATCACTAAGTAAAGGTGTAACAAAATGTCTCTAGAATAGACATATGGCAGAAAAAAAAATCCTGTTTCCAGGGGGGTTTTTTTTGCCATGCATTGGTCATAGAGCTCTTTGTGCTCTCTGCAGTGCACAGTATGTGTATGCGGTGCAGAGGCAGCACGGACTCATTTTGCTTTCGCACAGGACGCGTTTGCAGCGCGTGTAGCACAGCAAAAATAGACTCGGTGCGTAAACGATCGCTGCACTGCTGCAGACGCGCCGTACCTGGAACGCACTGACGGACCGCAACCGCGTGCAGTGTGAAAGCTCTAATCCGTTAACATGGGTGCGTAAAAAAAAACGCAACGCACACGCACTGCAGACGGAGTATGTGTGAAACAGGCGTTACACTGCACACGTCTGCAGCGCGTTACGGCTCCTAAGAGGTTTTGTTACTTCCTCCACGCGGTGCCAACTCACACCAGAAGCAGATCAGAAGTGCAGCGGTAGGATTCGCGAGACCACGTGATTTGCGTGTCAGATGTTGTTTGCTTGCTCATTGTCGTTGTAAAAAGGATTTGTGATGTCATATAACACCATGTGTTTTTGTATTTCGAGGATGAACCGCTTGTCGTCCATTTCTGGCCTCCTGCCAAAGATATGTGACCGTGAAATACGATCGGGAGTCTGCACAGGGTGTTTATTTTGAAATTGACATGATTTTTTTACTTTTATTTTGTATTTGCTGTGCGGTTTGGATGCGGCGTCTGTCAAAAATAGACTAGGCGCCTATCTTTAGCGAAGCGGCACGGAGAGCCGCTTTTGAAACGTGCCGCAGAGCGTCTGGTGTAAACACACCTTGTCGTTTATAGCTGGCAAGGATATAATGATGTGAAATACGATCGGGAGTCTGCACAGGGTGTTTATTTTGAAATTGACATGATTTTTTTACTTTTATTTTGTATTTGCTGTGCGGTTTGGATGCGGCGTCTGTCAAAAATAGACTAGGCGCCTATCTTTAGCGAAGCGGCACGGAGAGCCGCTTTTGAAACGTGCCGCAGAGCGTCTGGTGTAAACACAAGCATTGACTAGAATGACCGCGATCAGTTCCGGTAGCCGCGTCGGAGCCGTAACGCGCACCACAGACGTGTGCAGTGTAACCCCTGATTTACACTGCACACATCTGCGGCGCGTTACGGCTCCGAAGAGGTTTTGTTACGCCCTCCACGCGGTGCCAACTCACACCAGAAGCGGATCAGAAGCGCAGCGGTAGGATTCGCGAGACCACGTGATTTGCCTGTCAGATGTTGTTTGGTTGCTCATTGTCCTTGTAAAAAGGATTTGTGATGTCATATAACACCATGTGTTTTTGTATTTCGAGGATGAACCGCTTGTCGTCCATTTCTGGCCTCCTGCCAAAGATATGTGACCGTGAAATACGATCGGGAGTCTGCACAGGGTGTTTATTTTGAAATTGACATGATTTTTTGACTTTTATTTTGTATTTGCTGTGCGGTTTGGACGCGGCGTCCGTCAAAAATAGACTAGGTGCCTATCTTTAGCGAAGCGGCGCAGAGAGCCGCTCCTGGGATGCTTTTGAAACGTGCCGCGGCGCGTCTGGTGTAAACACAAGCATTGACCAGAATGACCGCGATCAGTTCCGGTAGCCGCGTCGGAGCCGTAACGCGCCGAAGACGTGTGCAGTGTAAATCGGGGTGAAACAGGCGATAGACTTGCACCTGTGTCGAGCTTGTCCGTCCGCACTCATCCGCGGTTGAGTATACTTTGAAAGCTGTGCGGACGCGGCTGTGCGCGAGACGGAACGGAACGCGGAGAGTGAAGTATACCCGGGCCTATAGACTCCGTGCTGAAACGATCGCAGCATGACTGCTGCAGACGTACCGCTCCTGGAACGCACTGCCGGACCGCAATCGCGTGCAGTGTGAATGCTCTGATCCATTAACATGGGCGCGGAAAAAATACGCACCACAGACGGAGTGTGTGGACCTGGCATTACGTTTGTATGCCCGCCCTGGTCTGTTCTGTTCTCGTGCTCCATTTAGGCGCGCTGCATTCTGATTGGTTCAGATAGCATACTGCGGGAGGTCGGGAGCACGGAAAATCGCGATTTTATGACGATTTCGATTAATCGCACAGCCCTACTCTCAATTTCTAGCCTTTACATCACAAGTAAATGGATTTTGATGTGTTTGAAGTCTGTGCACACATATAATAAGATTTAGGGGATCATAGGACTTGCAAAAGACAAAAATACTTTTCTTTCTCTTTTTCTTTCTCTATCACGGTATGTTTTTTTTATGAATAGGCCTACATAACTTAATAGGAAGCATATGCTCTGAAAACAGAAAGAGATAGCTCTTTCAGTCCCTTTATCCACAGTTGCAGTTGCTTTAACACCTTCCATTTGTCATTAGCTTCTCTTAAAACACCATTAAGACGCAGATATCCGAAGAGGCACAGCTCTGGCATGATGCCCGATATAGGGCCTGATCAGCGTTTGTACTGTATAAGTGACTGTGTGAGTCGTATGGGACCTGCAGATCACAGTTTTAGAAATGTTGCCCCCAGGCAAAGAAACGAAAACTACTGCAGTCTTCATAACTGCTAGGGAAGAAACACTGAATCTTTAGCTTTGAAAGTTGCAATGTACAAATAACATAGACTAGTTGTTAAACTATGTTCAATATACTTATTTGGAAAAAATAGTTAGCTACACAAGTGGTTTTCAAACTGCAAGAGGGAGTCAAAGTTACAGGAATATAGTGTAAAAAGTGTAAATAATTTGGGTAACATTTCACTTGAATGCGAATATTTTATAAATACTATACACTGAATTTGTTTTTTTTACAGTATAATTGTTAGGGCTGGGTAAAAAATATCGATATCTCGATTTTAAGCGATTCTCATTTTTACAGAACGATATCGATTCTTAAATCCCAATAATCGATTAGTCTAGCCTGTTTTCAGTTGATGGATGGAACATTGAAGTGCACCTCCCATCCAATAAATTGCAATAAGCATTGTGCTTTGGTACTTTTAGTATAAAAACAGTCTCACGTTTCAAATTTTGTCCATTGTATTGCAGTATTCAAACAATAAATGCTGTTTTAGCACTGTTTAATGTGGAATGACAGATCTCTGTAGCGCCTCAGTTCAACAAAAGCGGCAGCACGTAGCGCACGTGAACCAATCATCACCTCCATATTAATACCAGTTTCAGCACAAAATAAAATCCATCAAGTTTTTATGACAGCCACCATTTAAATGTTTATAGCCTATTTCAAAAATTGAAGTGGAAATATTATGTAATTGTAACGTTATTATTTTAAAAACTTCATTAAGTGTAATTTTAGCCGTTGTATAGCCTACAAATCAGTCAATTTTAACCTTCAATATTATAGTAATGTAGTACCAACTGACTCTCATATATATTTTATAGCATTAGTTGAGAGATTTTTTTTCCTTTTTTTCCTACTGATATACAGTATTTCCAAAATCGATATATCCATAATCAAATCGAAAGCTTGTGAATGAGAATCGAATCGAATTGTGAAATTTGTGTCAAAACCCAGCCCTAATAATTGGGCATATTTTGGGCAGAAGGGATCATCAGGACTGTGGCATCAGAAAGTTTCTGAAAAACTTGCTTGCAAGCTACTAAAGAAAAGATGTAAATACATTCAAGCTATTTAAAGTCTTTCATAATAGAATTGATTTGGCACAAAAAATGAGGAACAATTGGTGAACCATTTTAGCAAATGGTTTTGTTTGGGCTCCAACATCCCTGCAACCGTACACAAATCAAGCGGATAATATGGATGGTTTGTTTAGGCAGTTTATGTAAATCAAGAAGTGGGCTTAATGAACAAAAAAAGTGTTGAAAAAATGTCTGAATGAAAAGATTAACTTAAACGGATTCCATACATACTGTATAAAAAGATAAGGCAGTACACAAGAGTGTTTCATTATTGCTTTAGTTCAGTTGGCTACAAGGCGTGTAACAATGTCTCATAAGAAATTGCGACATTTTCATGACATTACACTGCTACTTGAAAAAGTAGCTTGTTACTTTAAAAGCTACACTGACAGTTTAGAAAGCTTTTATTTTCCAACACTGATAAGGTAAAAGGTAAAGTACTAATAGTTACTCTGGCCTCCCACAGATTCTCATACTCTAAACACACACTTGTGAGACAGAAAGTGGGAAAAAAGATCAGAAAAATCAGTGATCAGAAGACGAAACACGCACAGCAGAATAAACAAATTATACCACATAGGAGATTCCATAATTCAATGCTCACTCAGCATACGCTGACCTTTATTAGTAGTGCTTACGAAGAAAACATTGCTAGGGATGTGAATGAAGCTTACTAAAGAATGTTGTGCTATGAATTTTCTAAACAATTAAATGCACAATTTTTACACAGTAGACAAAAAATGGTGGAAAAATCCCACTTCCACTAAAGGGTCATAGGATGCTACATGCACTTTTACAAGTTGTTTGAACTGAAATGTTTGTTGGCAGTGTGTACACAACCACCCTATAATGATAAAAATCCACCCAGTGTTTTTTTTTTATCTGGTTAAATGTTTTCCCCTTTCTCAAATTGAGCCGATCTCAGATGCCTGTCTGTGTGCCCCTCCCACGATTGACAGTAGCGTTTCAGCACAGACTGGACTGGTGTCTTACCTTAGACCCGCCCTGAGTGAGCTATCATCAGTCCGCCATTGTTTCACCGCTGGAGCAGATGTAGACAAGAATGACTCCTAAGCGATTGAAGTGTTCTGTTGTTGGATGTAATAATGAACATAGCAGTCATCATTTACTCCCGACATCTGAGCCGCTGAAGACGCAGTGGATTACATTTGTTTCTGAAGGGAATGCGCCCCCGTTCTACATAAATGCGTCTATGCTCGAGCGAATCATTCATGATCCAGCCTCATCTACAGAAGAAGTGAGTATAATGTTTTGTAATGAATCTTTGCAAATTGCCTTTCCTAATAATGTGCTAATTAGCAAGTTTCACAATGAATGCGGCTAAAGT
>NW_015536800.1:2319764-2322295 GCF_001515605.1 Sinocyclocheilus anshuiensis | reverse complement strand
GACAGGCCCCTCCCACGATAGTTTGATTGACAGTAGCGTTTCAGCACAGACTGGACTGGCGTCTTACGCCCTGAGTGCCCTGAGTGAGCTATCATCAGTCCGCCATTGTTTCACCGCTGGAGCAGATGTAGACAAGTAAGCGATTGTGGCTCGGAAGAGAGGGGCGGGGTCAGCATAGCTCATTAACATTTAAAGGAAAATGAAAAAAATGGCTTGAGCTGAAAAGAGCTGTTTTTGACAGGGTAAAAAAGGTGTTTTTAACACTACCATTGAGAAATTTTAACCAAACTATGTTACAGACTTTTCATTAAGACCCTAAAGAATCATATCGACTTGTGGAAAATGGGCATCCTATGACCCCTTTAAAAAGACTCCCCATACATATTTTGCGGCCGAAATAAAAAAAACTCCAAACTCCAATACTGGCAGTGAGATTTTAACACACAAGCACCAGAAAAGATTCAAATTTAAATACTCAATTAAATTAAAAAATAAAGGTTCTTTATTGGCATTGATGGTTCATCTATGGAATCTATCTATTGCACAAAAGGTTCTTTATAGTAGAATGAGTATTAAAATCTTCACACTAAGAAAAAATTGTGTTAATACCAAATAAATACTTTTTTTTTTAGAAAGTGGTGGACCGTGATCCAAGCCAGGTTTAAAGCACAGAAACAATGACATCTGCTATAATAAACACATTCTGCTATGTTTCTATAACCTCAACGGCATTTCGTGACTCAAGCAAACCCTTCAGGCTCATTGTGAAAAAGTCACCATTCAGGCAAATCTCAAGACTCAGTGACCCACTAGGAGAAGAACAGCAGCCATGCGGCAAAACGTCCTATAGCATAAGAATAGTTCCATTATGTGCACAATTTTATTCAGAGTAACCTTCACCTTTTCAGATGATATACAATGTATGCAGTGACTCAAAAGCCTTCCTGAACCTCCACACATCATCTCCACTCAATACAAGATGCAGTGTGTTGGACAATAAGTGAAACTGAACGGCTCACTCAAGTAGTATGTCAGACTATACAATATATAGAGACTCTTATAACAATTGACAGCACTAACAGGTGTTTTACAGTAAGTTGCAAGTCCACATCTGTTCTGACAGTTATTTACCAGTGAAATTGAAATCATACCACACCAACCCAAGCAAGACCTTTGTACTAAAGTTGGAAGGATTTTTGTGTCTCTCTAATAAATAGCAAAAATGGTACAAAAATCAATGTGATCTCATATCTTCTTCTCTGCTCTCTAAGCCTTCTGCTCTCTAAACCTATCATGAAACAATCCAATGTCTCTTTCACATGAAAGCCTGTTTCTAATTAAGTTTAAAGTAAGAAATAAAGTCACAAATCACCACAGTTACAAATGCTCTCAATCACACTAAAGCAAATGCTCTCTAAACCTATCATGAAACAATCCAATGTCTCTTTCACATGAAAGCCTGTTTCTAATTAAGTTTAAAGTAAGAAATAAAGTCACACATGCAAGATATAAAGTCACGTCGTGAGGAATAAATCTGCATTTATGAGAAACATATTCGCATCATTTTTTGCTCTGACGTGGGCTTCCACGCTAAGAAAAACCTGTTTCTGAAGTGTAAGAATTTAAAACCATTACATCCTGACTAGGTGAAAGACAACTGTGCTGAAGAACATTTTCAAGATAATTTCACATACACTCCCACACCTGCTCTTTCATTTCCTATTTCCCAATATCAGATTTGACAGAAAAGTATAAAATCTCACACTCGTCTTAATGGGGTCATTTCATGTGCAAGGAAATTTTCCTTAATGTTTTGAGATAAAGAGCTTGAGCTTGTAAAACATCCTCCCCAGTCCAAAAAGACCTTTTATTACTGCAATAATTATTCATTCTGAACTTATTTGGCACAGATTATTTTGTGAGAATTTCACAACGAAATACAAGCTTTGCAAGGAGGTTGTTGCTAAAGGAGGAGGGAATTAAAATCTCAACAGCAATCTCTCAGTAGGTAATTTCCTCTCATTTCAATGGTATTTGCTCGGCTGGCACAAGACCCAGACATACACAATTTGAAAACTGCCATCTTTGCTCAGGCACTCAGTATTGGACATGTTTTTGTGCCAATCACCACAGTTACAAATGCTCTCAATCACACTAAAGCAAAAGGAAAAATGGCATTATAACAACAATGAATGAGTGATGGCACCAATAGTATCTGCAGACCCCGCAGCACCAGCAGTTTCAGAACCGCAGCCATAGAACCGGAAGTGAGGGGCGGAGCTTACGTTCTTAACAGAGTAGCGCCACCTTATCGTTTTTAAGGGGTAATTTGCTTTTATTACACATGATAGGTCATACTTTATGTATGCATTTTATAATGATATATTAAGCATTTTAAAAACATTAATCTTGTGTAATTTAGTTGTATACAGTTATTCGTTTCATTGTATTATGTGAGTAATTTCCTGTTTGTGATATTAAAAATAATGTTTGGAACTTCTGGGCATTTTATATGAAATATACTTTAATCA
>NW_015536800.1:2319508-2319736 GCF_001515605.1 Sinocyclocheilus anshuiensis | reverse complement strand
TGGAATCTTCTGATTGTACCAGGAGATTGTTGAGGGCCTTTTCCTTGTCCTCTTCCTCCATTATAAGGAAAAGAAGCTCTTCCACTGGCCCGCTGAGCAGATGTCTGTTTTAATGGAGCCATTTCACAACTTCTGTCTGGGATTACTGGGATCTCCTTCATTACAGAATATTAAAGGAAAATGTAACTTTAATATTTCTTATTAATGTGTGTATATAGATAGATAGTT
>NW_015536800.1:2316638-2317849 GCF_001515605.1 Sinocyclocheilus anshuiensis | reverse complement strand
ACAGCAGCATAATTTTAAAAGTAACAATCAAAATGTACACAATAATTAAATTGAAGTTTATAAAATGAACAATTCACTATTACGCCCATTTTGTCATGACAATCCTGCATGAAAACAAAATGAACAATTCACTCTTGGGCACATTTTGTCATGACAATCCTACAAAAATAACTCCCCTGAACACAAGATGAAATATGAAGGGCACTCTGGAAACTTCTGTTCCAGGAGATTGTTGAGGGCCTTTTCCTTGTCCTCTTCCTCCATTATAAGGAAAAGAGGCTCTTCCACTGGCCCCCTGAGCAGATGTCTGTTGTAATGGAGCCATTTCACAACTTCTGTCTGGGATTACTGGGATCTCCTTCATTACAGAATATTAAAGGCACATGTAACTTTAATATGTCTTATTAATGTGTGTGTGTGTATGTATGTATACATGTGTGTGTGTGTATATAGATAGATAGATAGATAGATAGATAGATAGATAGATAGATTTGAGACATACCTCACAAGTGTAGCCTTTTTATCCACTTGGAAGGGCCTCTTGTAGGGTTTCTGCACTGTAATGTATATGTATCTTGGTTAATTTCAAATTGGTCAGAAGGGGGTACAAATGTAATGGTGGGCTGGAGGAAATGTCCAGTACCTCTTAGAGAAAACTCCAAAGTTCTCCAGAAGAAAAAGAGTCCACCATCTCCGTATGATTGGAATGTCACACTGGAAGACACAAACATAGAGAAATCTTTAAATATCAACTGCTACAACATCATAAAGGTCAATTACTTTAACTGATAACTACTTACAGATGTAAAATCAAAGGGTGCTCCCAAGACAAGATGTACTGGAAAACAACAAAAAATAAGAATATTCTCCCTGTAAATGGCACAAAAAAACCTTCCTTGTTCCTTATTTAACAACTAAATAATCACACCAATAACTGGTTGCAAAAATGTATAGTATAGCCTAAAATAAATAAATAAGTACACAGGTAAACTATTATGCAATAATAAATTGTGAGTACATTAAACAAACAACTCAAGATATTCATACCTCCACAGACAACTGCCTTGTTGAAGTGGATTTGAAGATGACTTTTTAATTTGACCAGTTTGGCTGGCTTAAACATGCTGGTCAAGCAGAAAATTGCTGGCAATTGCTGTAACACTTGTTGCACTGCTGCAGCTCAGGTAATGTGTCACCTTTCTGAATCCTCA
>NW_015536800.1:2303100-2316581 GCF_001515605.1 Sinocyclocheilus anshuiensis | reverse complement strand
ATATGTCTCTACAAGAGATGAAGCCACACACAATTATCTCAGTGATGACAAATGGGATTAAAATAACTAAACTATAAGATAATATTAACACACAAACAATGCATATAACAGAGAAAAATAAAGCAAACTATTTATTTTTAATGAATAATAAACATCTTCAAAACTTCACTGCAAGGCCCATTTACAACATGCATCTGAAAATTAATCGAAACATCCACAGAAACAAGTTCTATACTATAAAGTATGACAATATAAGATAATAAATATAAGATAATAAAGCCAAGCACACATTAAGTACTTAGCAGATAAATGTTTAACGTAATATATACGATAATTATTAAACATATGATAGCAAAAACATTACAGACTACTCACCGTGCTCTCTCGTTGTCGCCCCTCTCCGCCCCTCACTTCCGGTTCTGTGGCTGCGGTTCTGAAACTGCTGGTGCTGCGGGTCTGCAGCTGGATATATCTCGATGGCACTGCCCAAAACCTTCACCAGCTAATATGTTCAGACAAAAGAAACGGGCAGGGAAAAACCAGGGTTGCCAGGTCTGTGAAATCAAACCAGCCCAACTGCTATTCAAAACTAGCCCAATCGCATTTAACTTTCTCTTTAAACTGCGGACTAAAAAAAACCCACAGCAACAGTGTAAATGTATAACTGCGCTAAAACCGCAGACTTGGCAACCCTGTGAAAAATTCTCACAGAGAGTCTCTATTTTTTTTTTTTTTAAATCTGCTGTATTATAATTTATTACTGCTAATATATAATTCATCGTTTCGTGCAACAACAAAAAAATGTCAGAACATACAGCTTTTTAAATGTCCATGAATGAAAAAGATGCTTTGTAGTTAACTAAGGTCTGTGGTTACAGCATCTATCCCTGCAGGGGCAAATGGGGCCATGCTAACCAGCTAAACCTTGACCCCACTGAAGCTATGTGTACATCTGTACTTCTCTGAAATAGGATTAACTAGTCATATACAGATGAATGAACTGAGGTGTTCCTGATATCTTTTATGGAAAATAAAAGCTTCATCACATCAATAATACGCAGAGAAAGGATGGTTTCTCGCTTTCCCTCTTTCACTCCTCCTCTTCATAAAGCCAATTACCAAGGCTTGAGCTCCAATTACTGGGCTGGGCAGATTCATGACAAAGATTGGATTAATCCCATTTCCGCCTGCTAGCGTTTCAAGTGCACTTCATAAGGAACCACTTATTTAATGTATAATAAAGTGGACAACAGCATCTCTAAAAGGCAATTGGGACAAAGATATAGATTCCAGGAAAACGTCCAGTGGGATGCTGCTAAGAAACCATAGAGGCAAAGTATTCTTGACTGTAGAATCAGTATAGTATGGTGAATACTTTATGAAAATGTGTTGCATAATATAATATATTACCACTGTAATGGTTTTATTTGGGAGAAGGGAAAAACACCTCATTATCTACCAGGAAGAGAAATTACCAGATCGCCACTCTATTCCCTATGCAGTAAAATGGATTGAACATTGAGATTGGACCACCAGTCAGCCGGAAAAATTATAGTAACTTTCTTTAAGTTTCCTGAGTCATTACAGGAGGACAGAAACCGTTCAGCCACTGTGCAAATCTTATTCCCAAGGCAAAATTATTTCAATGATTCAGTGCACCTGCAGATGGGATTTCTCATGACAGGCAGAAATATGGAATAAATGAATGCATCTGATAGAAGATTAAAAAAATAAACAAGATGGAGAAAGCAGAAGGAACAAACAAACACATGCATGTGTAAAATTGCACCTACGCATACAGTACATTCTTCTTTGTGACACTGTCAAATATGATTATAGCACGCATCTGGGATCTACATCTCGTCTGACTGGCCAGCAGACTCATTCCCTTATCTCTGTCAATCTTTGCTTTATTAAGCAGTTGTATTTGGCCTCAGTTGGCCTAAAGAGATCATAGATAATCTGCTTAGATTGAAAAAAAATATGTAATGCTGTGTGTTTTTTCTCTCTTACAATTTCATTTTCAAAAGATTTTTTTCTGCCAAGAAAACTGGATTTCTATATCAAATAAGTACACAGCTGCGTAAAGGTAAGATAAAGCATGGATCAGCTGGCTTCATGTAGCTGGAAGCTACAGCACAGAGACAGTAGAAACAGTGCTTCAGGGATAGCTAGCCTTAATGTTGCATTTGCAGATTTTGTCTTAGATGTTTGGGTGGACTCTGTATGTAAAAGGGTGTACATGTACATTCAAAAGCAGAAGAGTATACTGAAGAAAATAAAGGTGTATGCAACATATTTCTCTCTCATTTCCAGTTCCTGACAAAGACGAGACGCTTTCTAGTGTAAACGCATTAACATTACACAAAATATGTGCAAACCGAATTGTACCGTCAACATCCATATTTAAAACTTATGATCAATAACAATTTGCTTCCCACAAGATTCTTACTCAGAAGAAATCAGGATTCTCTGATTAATAGAAAGCTTAAAAGAACAGCATTTTAAAAGAGAAATCTTATGTAACATTGTAAATGTCTTCAGTCACTTTTGAACAATTTTTGTCTTTGCTGAATAAAAGTGTTAATTTATATTTTTTTAAAAACTGACCCCAAACGTTTTAAAATGTAGTGTATAATTGTGATTACAGTCATGTTCATTCAACTTGCAAATACCATAATTCCTACGTGACATGATATGAATGTACCACTGTAAAGAATTTTTTTTTTGGATGCTAGTTTTCATTGTGCACCATATAGTCCTTTACACACTGATACACTAAACTGGACAGGACAGAACTGCTGACTGATTGTCTGTGGTAGGTGTTAGTCTATCACTATTGAACCGTATTTGCACTGATTCTAAAATATGCGTTGTTCCCATGCATTTTAACGGCATGTTCACCAATATAAGTCAACATTGTCAAACCCTAGACTGAATACATTTTTATTTTTTACTGCAGGTGTGTGTGTGTGTCCATTCTGAGTCTATCAATACACATCTGAAAACACTGGGGCTGTTCTGTGAATAATGATGAGCAAAATATACACCCACAAATAGACCTGCGCATTTCACCCAAATAAATACATTATGCAAGTAAAAGCAAGCTGTATTAAAAGCATGCAGGTGATTCACTGTGTCACCCTAAGTCACGGTTATTCATATGCTTGAAAGAAAGCAGTTGCTTCTTTAATCACTTGTGACTCATGCACACGCAGCACACGTCACCTGATCTCTTGTTATTTTCTATAGCTGCATGGTCTAAACCATGAATATGATGAAGTAAAACATCAGTGTGACTCATCCTATAGAACAGTGAGCATGTGATCAATGTTTTAAGTGTTTATATATCGGTAATGCTAAAATTGCTGACCTGAATGGATTAGTGTGATTTTAAAGGGCTTTAAAGTGCAATAGATAGACAGAGGGATACACATAAAGGCAGACAGATGGACAGATGGGATTGGCATCCCGAGGTAACTAGGAATTACACAAGCTTCAGTCTGGATCCAGCCCTTACAAACATCTGAAGAGATGATGCCAACCCCTCAGAGGACCTCAGATGATGCCAAGCCTGAAACAACATACAAAACTACCAAATTTTCTGTAAAGCTGCTTTGCAACGATTTGTATTATGAAAAGCACTATACAAATAAAATTGAATTGAACACATAGATGGATACACAGATGGACAGACGGATACTTACGTTGATGGACAGACAGAAAGAAAGAAAGATAAATATATGGGCAGACAGATAGTCGAACGTATGGTTGTCTGCTATAAATAAAATGTCATATGCTTGGAATAATAAGAATAAATTCATATTTAATAATATCCTCTTTATTATTTGATTATTTTATATCCTGCTTAAAAATCAGAAAAATAGACGCACTGCTCCTCAGATGATGCCAAGCCTGAAACAACATACAAAACTACCAAATTTTCTGTAAAGCTGCTTTGCAACGATTTGTATTATGAAAAGCACTATACAAATAAAATTGAATTGAACACATAGATGGATACACAGATGGACAGACGGATACTTACGTTGATGGACAGACAGAAAGAAAGAAAGATAAATATATGGGCAGACAGATAGTCGAACGTATGGTTGTCTGCTATAAATAAAATGTCATATGCTTGGAATAATAAGAATAAATTCATATTTAATAATAATATCCTCTTTATTATTTGATTATTTTATATCCTGCTTAAAAATCGGAAAAATAGACGCACTGCTGAAAAGGTTTTCTGTCTTGCATTTTATCTCTCAAAACGATGGATGTCATTCAAATGTGGAGATTAAATAAACAAAGCTGCTTGGTTTATATATTGATGTATATATAATACTTAATTGCATACCTGCTGCTGCCATAATAATGACCCATTTCAAATGTTTACATGCTGTTCTTCTCTTTCTTCTTTTTGTTTTTAACAGCTCCCACTCGTTGTGTTGGAGCAGTAATGAAATATTGTTCCTGTATACTTTCCAGCATTTCAGTAATAAATATGCATGCAAATTACAGCAAAGTGCAACAGTTACCTTACGGTGTTCAGTAGTGGTCAAAGGGATTTAAACAGTTAATTTTTAATCGATTTCGATAGATAGATAGATAGATAGATAGATAGATAGATAGATAGATAGATAGATAGATAGATAGATAGATAGATAGATAGATAGATAGATAGATAGATAGATAGATAGATAGATAGATAGATAGATAGATAGATAGATAGATAGATAGATAGATAGATAGATAGATAGATAGATAGATAGATAGATAGATAGATAGATAGATAGATAGATAGATAGATAGATAGATAGATAGATAGATAGATAGATAGATAGATAGATAGATAGATAGATAGATAGATAGATAGATAGATAGATAGATAGATAGATAGATAGATAGATAGATAGATAGATAGATAGATAGATAGATAGATAGATAGATAGATAGATAGATAGATAGATAGATAGATAGATAGATAGATAGATAGATAGATAGATAGATAGATAGATAGTTAGTAATGGAAGTCTGACAGTGATTTGCTTTATTATATTAGAGCACATATATTTCTGCAGTTTTGTCTCTCAAGCACATTACATGGCTCAAAGCACATGATTGCATTAACGAAATATCACGGTTTCCGTCACACTCTCTCACATTTTATCTCTCGCTCTCATACATTTATTTCCCTGGTGCCTCCTCTCTGTCTCTTGCACGCATATAGATGGACTGACAGATGCAGACACATACAGTAACTACACAAACACATGCAATTATGTATTTTTTGTGTTTTGGGAAGGAGATAACACACAATTTATAACAATGCTTCTGTAGAAAGAGAACAGGGCCCGAGATAGCATAAGCTTGTGTTATTGTTATGACAACACATTTCTCTGCTTTACTATTGCTTTCTTCATCTCTTTCTGTCACCCTCCCTCCATTTAATTCATCTTCTGTCTCCTTCTCTCTCTTTATTTATCTATCTCTCTATTTACATCCACCTTAAATATTCCTGTGTGTACTGTGAGCAGGAATCGAGATAACATTTTAAAGTTTAGTTTTTAGATAATATATCTTAAAATAGCTTTTTTCTTGTTTTCTTGTAAATTCTGTGTGGAGGAAATCTTATTTTTTTATCTGAAATATTATGATTATTAGCTTTATTTGCTTTACCAAGGAGTGTCCGTTGCTTTTCTAAATGCCTTACTAATAAGCTTGAGCTTTTATGAGCGCGAGAGAAAAAAGGAAATCTATTTGATATTGATGCGCAAGACAAGTGTGAGTCTGGAAATGTTATTTTAGCTTCTTAGATATCCTAGATTCTTAGAAAATTATTGGCATAAAACACTTAGAAAGGCATCTAGGGGGGCATAGTTAAATACCTTAAATGAACACATATGTTGACTATGCATTATGATTGGATGAAATAGAAGCATCCTGATTTGATGAAGGTATAAATGTTGAGTCAGATTGTTTTCCTCTGTCGCACTCTGCAGCCAACTTGAATGGCTTTGACTGTTGACCTTTTCTTGCAAGAAATATATCTTCAGAAGACTTTCTGTCTCATGCCTTTATTGTAATAGAAAATTGTGTTAGATTAGAATCTGTTAATTAGATGAATCATTCTGTTGTAAGAAAAAAGTGCAAGAAAAAAACATGAAAAGCAAATTATGTTTCTGGCTTGTACAAAAATGTCCATATTGAGCAATACTGAATCTTTACGATAAACATAAAGGGAAATGGGTGATGTCTGAGGATAAGCCAGTGATGAGGGGTATGTAGGTCAAGAGAACTCTGGGGGTCTCTTAGTATTGTGTTGTCTTTGTTAATGGCTTCAGTAATGTATCTCTGACCTATGACAGAAACCATTAAAAAGCCATAGTATCTCATAGTCAAGTTACCAGTGGAGGGGAACAGAGGAAAATGAGCAGGAGAAGACAAATGCAGACAACAACAACCCTGCACAGCCTGTGAGATTCACAAGTAATGCATCAGCTGCAGGATTATATGGCCTATTTCTGACTTTAATTTAGGGCCACTTCCATTATACAGCCTGTGAAAAATAAGCTTTCTCTTTCACTCTGCTTCCCTCTTTTTCACATACGCAATTGTTTCCGAAATGACAGAGAAACAAAATAACAAGAGCACCTGACTTCAAAATCTGACTTCAAACATTATGGTAAAATAGAGCTATTGTCCTTTAGTTCTTTGAAGCTTTATTTATCATCCCTTTCTCTTCTTTTCATTCTCTCTCTCTCTCACTGTCAGACCAGAGTTAGCAGCAAGCCTGACTGTGTGCATGAACATTGGCGCTGTATAGCATGTGCACTCCATGCGAGGTCCTGAGACAGGAAGAGATGGATAAATGATTGGATAAAGGGTCGGGATAACGAGCGTTCTCAGCACAGTCTGTTTGCAGAGTGGGTGGGATGGATGAGAGAGCCAAACTGATTTTCACGTGCAGACATGCGGGTGTTTACTGTGTTCGGATGCACTTATCCATTATGCAATATGCACTTATCAAATAAATAACTGTAATGACACTGTAAATGTACCTTAATAGCTCACTAAGATGGGCTTTGGACCAAGAAGTTTTTATGACATTAGCATGCCATCAAATTACGTGAGGTATGAGTGCTCTTCACAGAACATGTGCACAAATGTGCATGTGAGCATTCATGCAGTGTGTGGGCACCGAACTGAGATGGTACTCAGTTCTGAGGATTCTGTAGAAAGACTTGTGTCATTACATTTTTGACTTCTGAAATCCCTACCAGAAATCAATACTAGAGATAAAAACATCCACTTTAAATAAGGGTGCATTCAGTACTGTAGTTTGCTCATTTGAAAAGTTTAACTCATTAGGAAATAAATAGTGTTTTCATGTCGTCTGAATGGCACATACTCTTATGAGATGAAGACTGCACTCATTTTGTAAATGTAATTACAGAAATTAATTACGTATGTAATTGCATGCGGGTATTTTTTTTTTTAATATAAGTACAATGTAAAGACACGTATGTACACAGTAAGTGCATTGCATTAACTGATTAACTTAAATCTAAGTACATAGTAGTTAAGTCCACCTTGTACAAAGTGGGACCTATTTATACATGTTGCAGGTCACCCACCAATGTATTTTCCCTTGTTGAAATTATGTGCCCTGCAGTGTTTTACTAAACATCAATGAAAATCCCTTCATCCTTTCAAAATTGGCTGCTGCCTCTAAAGTCACAAAAAAGACACAATGGAACATACTTATTATCATGGTTTTGCAGTGGAGACAATAGGAGAATCAGTAACCGTAAGGCGGAAGAAGGAAAAAACTTCTGACGCCAGAAAACACAAAGACAGACGAAGACAAAAAACAATGCAAACATTGGTACAGCATCACAACGTGGAAAGATTTGACTGAGAAATCCTGAGTTGTGATGCCCAAGTTGCTTCTTTTTTGTTGGACAGGTAAGGGAATTCATTTTTTGTAGACAATCATGCTTGATCCATATCAATAGATAGTACTAAAGGCACAATTACTTACTCCACTGTCTATTGTCAATAGTGTAGTGAATAGTGTAAGAAGCACACAAAAGTTACAAGCAGCTTTCAGTTGGTCTACATAGAGAAATTTACATGACAAACTTGAATTGATACAAAATCTTTCACCCTTGTGCAAATTTCCAATCATTGCGGTGAGTTTGATGCAATGGAAGCACACTGTGACTCACTTTAACAAAGAGTGTCTGAAAAAAGTAAATGTAACTCACTGATAATTTTCCCAGTGTTTAAATTGGCTGTGCTGAAAAATAACCAATATTTAAGCAGTTTTAACAGTAAATTAGGGCGAAGATCACTAAATCTGTCGCTACTTCCATTTCATAAAGTAAGCCATGATGTATTGCCGTTGTACTGATTTCTCCCAAATTCTAAATTCTCTTCTTAAAGTGCTGCAGAAAAAAAAAGTCATATGGGTATGGAATGACGTGGTTGAAAGAATAATGACAGAATTGTAAGTTTGGTTGAACTACCATTTAGGATCCCTTTAAGCAGAAAAGAAGAGATAGAGAATGCTATTAAATTCATTACATTTTGATAAAAACAAACATGCTTTTTTCTTTTGAACAACATGTGCTGGTAAATCATGCACAGTAAGTCCTGAATATTATCTGAATTAAATTCAAACTCTCCATACATGCTTATGAGATTGTGTTGATGGAAAACAGTATTGGCAGAGCTCCACTTCAGGTACAAGGGTATGTGTGTATGTGTGTACACATTAACTTCCTCCAGCAGCAGGGGGGCACAGACTGAGAGTGATGCACACAGACAAAGATGTCACAAAGAATGTGCACACCCCAACCAAAATATTTCTGAGTGAGAGAACGAATGGGAGGGAGAAGTAGGTCATAAAGAGGTAAAAACACAGAAAGAGGCGGATAGGCACAGATGGAAGAGGTGAGGGGAAATGCAACCCAAAAGACTGAGAGAGGGGTCCTGAGGACAAGTAAACAAGTGTGCACCAGGGAAGCGTCTCTGCACGAACACATCAGGCTATGTGTTACCCGTGTTGTGCCTTTTAAAGAACATGTTTTGCGATGCCCACTGCAGGCATGAGTGATTTCATTGCCTTTCATGTTGACTGCTTTTCGGGTCACCGTCTCTCACCTCTAGTTCCTAGACACACGCACACAGAACTCCGTTCAGTCATCACACTACTTCAGCTCTACACACATGTATACACGTGCACATGCACACAATTCTAAACGCACTACCCCCTATCCATTAGCAGAAACACCCACTCACTCACAGACTCACACACACTGCTCCATTAGCTCCACTCACACTAGACATACGGTATGCTTCATTTATATCACATCTAACAGTAAGGAAGTTCAAAGCTTAATCGCAGCAAGCTGCAAATTGCTTGAAAACAGCATTAATAACACAGCAGGAAAAAATTATCACACTGATAGTGATGTGGAGCAGACCATTAAAATACTGTACGGGTCAGAGAACCTGACTCTGGAGTTGTTTAATTCACTTTCCAAGCTGACATGCTTATTTAATCCTTGAAAGTGGTTAAGGTAAACACATTTGGCTTACAAATGGGATAACAGAAAACATCTTTTGTAAAATAGAAATTTGAGATTGCTATTGTTTTTCGGTTTTCAATTGTAGCAATGCATGCTGACTATAAACCATAGCACATAACACTCTTATTTCCATTTGGAAGTTTGGATTTATAATAAATTTGTAATGTTTTTGAAAGAAGTCTCTCTGCTTACCAAGACTGCCTTTATTTAATCAAAAACACAGTAAAGGATGTTTCTTGAGCACCAAACCAGAATGTCAGAATGATTTCTGAGGGGTGACACTGAAGACTGAAGTAATGGCTGCTGAAAATTCAGCTTTACAATCACCGGAATAAATTGCTTTTTAAAATATATTAAAATAGAAAGAGTTTTAAATTGTAAAAATATTTTACACTATTACTGTTTTTAATGTATTTTTGATCAAATAAATGCAGCCTTGGTGAGAATAGGAGACTTCTTTCAAAAAACACTGATTCCAAACTTTTGACCATTAATTTATATTTGACAATTTAATATAACATTTTATTTTACATTTAAACTCCACCTAAACCTATGATCTACAAGGCAGCAAAACACAACACAACTGGATTGTTCTCATTATAAATCAACAAAGCATCTTATACACTTCAGACTATGTGGCATAGTCGTTGCAGACATTCTATGTTAAGGAAACAATGTTACACGTGTGTTTTCTTCCTCAGCTGTTTGCTTTCACTTAAGAACTAAATTACTGTGGTTATGAGGATACTTGCAAAGCTTGGCATTTTGACACACAAGTGTGTGTATTTAACCGTTCAAAGCCTATAAAGCATCAAAAAACAGTTCCATTCAATACTCCAGCGCTCTATGAGCACCGTCTTACAGTTTTTCTTAATCAATTTTACACTTTTCTCCAATGCAATGTACTTGTTCTCAAAACAATCAGCACAGCGATCCAAAAACAAAATTATCTTAACCAAACAGTTCAACTTTACTGCAGAATGAAGCACTGCAATTTTTTTTAGTAATGCATTTATTAAAAGTAAATATTAACATCAAATCTATAGGTGGGTTCTCTATTGATTATAAAACACATTCAACTGTAGATGCACAAATATGCTAATGAAAATCCGAGCATTTATCAGTTTAGGGCCAATGGAAAATAAACTATGTTCATTTGATCGAATGACAAATTACAGAGTTTTGTTTGTTGTGTTTGGACAAATAGTTCATAAATGTTTGTGATTTGTGTAAAACCTTTTTTCAGCTATTTTAAAGTATTGGTTGGTTGTATTAAATATTGTGAAAACAGAGAGTTTTGTGCACATTGTTTTGAGAAAATTATTTGCATGATTTGTAATTTGCTTGAAATTAATGAAAATGTTCAATCTGTTTAGGAAAATTACAAAGCATTCAGATCACTGTGTTGGCTGTTTTGAGAACAGTGACCTGAGTTTGGAGAAATGTGTCAAATCGATTGAGAAAACTGTAATTTGCACATGCCTCTCTGACAGCGCTTAGAAACAGTCTCTTAGACAGCACACGCTTATAGTGAAATGAGTTCTCTTTCGCTGCTGATTGCATTTAAATGGCTTAAAATCACTTGTTTTTAACCACAATGCTTAAAAACGCGTGCAAACAATACGTTTTTGTGACCGGTAAATTGCCCACTGGGGGCGAAAACAAAAGTGTTGCGTTTATAATTTTGTTCAGTGTATTACATACTGTATATTCACATAATATTCACATATGAACGAGTTGAATTAGTTGTTGTTATTTAAAAAGCAGATTTATCTGGCATTTATCTGTAGATGTAATATTATTACATCAAGTAAGAAATGTGTAGCTTAAGAATTAGGCAGATAAAAACAAAGATGAAATTATTTGGCCATTTAGATTTGAAAACAAATTGTATAAATATAGTAACCATATTTATTATTAGTGAACTATTTACAATGCATATTATACTTTTATTGCTAATGGTATTGTCACGGAAACACCAGGCTCTTCCACTCATCAGCGATCCCAATCACCGGAGTTCTAATCACCCGCACCTGACCGTCATTCACTAATCACCAGCACCACAGTATAAGAGCACACAGTTCACACAAACACATTGTCTGGTCTCCATTGTGGAAAAGGACTCATCGCTCATGCCAAGCTACTTACCTGAACTCTTGTTCCAAGTCTCCCGATCTCCTTCATCTTCTCACACTCTCCAAAACCTGGTAACAGATTGTACCGTCATCAGTATCCTTGCTCAACTCAGTAAAGACTCCTTATCTGCCATATCCTACCTGCTTCTGCTATTTATCTACATCTGTGCAATAAACCCGTCTGTTTGATTCTAACCTGTCTGTGTCTTTAGTCTGACCACACGTTACAGAAGACCAGAACATACCCCCATGAATCAAACAGACGTGGACCCATTCCAGGAGCTGGTGGATTCCCTTCGCCGTGTGCTCACTCCTCCTGTCACCACCGCACCGGCTCCCGAATCTGTTTCTCCACCAGTCTCTTCTTCAACCGGACCGATCTATGCTGCCAGTCCCGTGGTCAATCCGGCGCCCTACTCTGGTTCGGCGGACGATTGCAGCGGATTCCTCCTGCAGTGCTCGCTCGCCCTGGAGATGCAACCACATCGTTTCCCAACAGAGAGGCCTAAGATCTCTTTTATTCTGTCCTTGTTAACAGGTCGAGTGCTCCAATGGGCAGAATCATTGTGGCAGCAGAAGGGACCGGTCAATCAATCCTTGAATGCCTTTATTACCCACTTCCGCAAAGTTTTCGGTCGGCCAGTAGGAGATACTTCAGTGGGTGAGAAGTTATATCATCTGAAACAAGGCAAAATCTCTGTGCAAGACTATGCTCTACATTTCCGCACTCTCGCAACCTCAAGTGGTTGGAACGAGCGCTCCCTGTTGACGACTTATCGCCAAGGACTAAAGCCCTTTCTGCGGTTTCATCTAGCCGCCTATGGTGACACCATGTGGCTCGAGCGTTTCGTCCAACTCCCCATCCGGGTGGCAAATCGGCTCTATGGCTATATGGAGGGTATTCAATGCCAAAATCCACCCATTCCGCTCTGCCAACCAGAGTTTCCCAGCCCTCCAGAACCACAGTACGAGCCCATGCAAGTTGATAACACCCGGTTGTCCTCGGCTGAACGTCAACGTCGGCTGACCCAGGGATTGTGTCTCTACTGTGGCCAGGGCGGACATGTAATACGGATATGTCCCATCCGTCCCCCACGACCAGCGGTGAGTGTGGTTTCCTCTTCCTCAGTTAATGTACATCCTCTGACTACAACCGTGCAGCTCACTACCCCTCACAATTTGATTCTGGGTCAGCCAGCAACTTCATCTCCGCCGACCTATGCAATCAACTCCAGCTCAAGAAAAGACTCAACGACATCCCGTATAAAATCCAGTCAATAACTGGAAGTCCCCTCTACCGAGGACAGGTTCGACACTGCGTGGGCCCCATCCAGCTGCGTGTGGGCCAGTTACACGTGGAAAACATTTGTCTGTTGGTTCTGGAGGAATCCACCACTGGGATAGTCCTAGGGCGCCCTTGGCTCGTTTCCCACAATCCTTCCATCTCATGGTCAATGGGAGAAGTCCTGAAGTGGGGCAATGAATGTTTTCCTGGATGTTTTCCTCACCTCCCAAGACCCATCTCTTTGGTTCCAAGGATCCCAGTCAACTCCACTTTCATAGAGAGCTCCCTAGAAAACCGTTCCATCGACATTCCAAAGGACTATGCCCACTTCAGTGACGTTTTCTGCCCGAAACGAGCCTCCCAATTACCACCTCACAGACCATGGGACTGTGCCATTGATCTCCTACCCGATGAACCAGTACCCAGAGGTAAAATATACTCCCTTTCCATCCCCGAACA
>NW_015536800.1:2290358-2300680 GCF_001515605.1 Sinocyclocheilus anshuiensis | reverse complement strand
ATGGTCAATCCGGCGCCCTACTCTGGTTCGGCGGACGATTGCAGCGGATTCCTCCTGCAGTGTTCACTCGCCCTGGAGATGCAAACGCATCGTTTCCCAACAGAGAGGGCTAAGATCTCCTTTATTCTGTCCTTGTTAACAGGTCGAGCGCTCCAATGGGCAGAATCATTGTGGCAGCAGAATGGACCGGTCACTCAATCCTTGAATGCCTTTATTACCCAATTCTGCAAAGTTTTCGGTCGGCCAATAGGAGAGGCTTCAGTGGGTGAGAAATGATATCATCGGAAACAAGGCAAAACCTGTGTGCAAGACTATGCTCTACGTTTCCGCACTCTCGCAACCTCAAGTGGTTGGAACGAGCACTCCCTGTTGACGACTTATCGCCAAGGACTGGAGCCTTCTCTGTGGTTGCATCTCGCCGCTTATGATGACACCATGGGGCTTGAGCGTTTCGTCCAACTCTCCATCCGGGTGGCAAATCGGCTCTATGGCTGTATGGAGGGTATTCAATGCCAAAATCCACCCATTCCGCTCTGCCAACCAGAGTTTCCCAGCCCTCCAGAACCACAGTACGAGCCCATGCAAGTTGATAATACCCGGTTATCCTCGGCCGAACGTCAACATCGGCTGACCCAGGGATTGTGTCTCTACTGTGGCCAGGGTGGGCATGCAATACGGATATGTCCCATCCGTCCCCCACGACCAGCGGTGAGTGTGGTTTCCTCTTCCTCAGTTAATGTACATCCTCTGACTACAACCGTGCAGCTCACTACCCCTCACAATTTGATTCTGGGTCAGCCAGCAACTTCATCTCCGCCGACCTATGCAATCAACTCCAGCTCAAGAAAAGACTCAACGACATCCCGTATAAAATCCAGTCAATAACTGGAAGTCCCCTCTACCGAGGACAGGTTCGACACTGCGTGGGCCCCATCCAGCTGCATGTGGGCCAGTTACACGTGGAAAACATTTGTCTGTTGGTTCTGGAGGAATCCACCGCTGGGATAGTCCTAGGGCGCCCTTGGCTCGTTTCCCACAATCCTTCCATCTCGTGGTCAACGGGAGAAGTCCTGAAGTGGGGCAATTAATGTTTTCCTGGATGTTTTCCTCATCTCCCAAGACCCATCTCGTCGGTTCCAAGGATCCCAGTCAACTCCACTTCCATAGAGAGCCCCCTAAAAAGCCGTTCCATCGACATTCCAAAGGACTATGCCCACTTCAGTGACGTTTTCTGCCCGAAACGAGCCTCCCAATTACCACCTCACAGACCATGGGACTGCGCCATTGATCTCCTACCCGATGAAGCAGTACCCAGAGGTAAAATATACTCCCTTTCCATCCCCAAACAGAAGGCCATGGAGGATTACATCGAGGAAGCATTACAGCAAGGTTACATCCGTCCATCCACCTCCCCTGCTGCTTCTAGCTTTTTCTTCGTGGCCAAGAAGGACGGAGGCTTGCGACCTTGCATAGATTACCGGGCTCTAAACAAGATCACTGTCAAATACCGGTACCCACTTCCCCTCGTCCCATCTGCACTGGAACAGCTACGTGGAGCCAGGATCTTCACCAAGCTGGACCTCAGGAGTGCATATAACCTCATTCGGATACGTGAGAGGGAAGAGTGGAAAACTGCCTTTGTGACCTACTGGCCATGATGAATATCTCGTCATGCCGTATGGATTGGTCAATGCCCCCTCCGTATTCCAAGGTTATATGAATGAGGTATTCCGGGAGTACCTACATCGCTTTGTGCTGGTCTACATCGAGGACATCCTGGTGTACTCCCGGAATGAGACTGAACATCGCCTGCACGTCTCTGAGGTCCTCCAACGGCTCTGAGAACATCAGCTGTTTCTCAAAACTGAGAAGTGCACTTTCCACCAGGCTTCAATCCAGTTCCTCGGGTATCAGATCAGCTCCCAAGGTATCAAGATGGACGAGGGGAAGGTTGAAGCCATCAAGACCTGGCCCAAACCCACTACAATCAAAGAACTCCAGCGATTCCTAGGTTTTTTAAATTTCTACCGGCGTTT
Source organism: Sinocyclocheilus anshuiensis (assembly GCF_001515605.1). Lineage (NCBI taxonomy): Eukaryota > Metazoa > Chordata > Actinopteri > Cypriniformes > Cyprinidae > Sinocyclocheilus > Sinocyclocheilus anshuiensis. The sequence goes on along the minus strand of NW_015536800.1, from coordinate 2,298,644 downwards.
CATTCACAACTACAGCTCTATTACAGCCCCTTTGACCAACCTCCTGAAATGCAAGCCCAAGTCGCTGTCCTGGTCGACCGAAGCTACTTCAGCTATGACAACTCTCCAACAGGCCTTTACGTCGGCCCCACTCCTGGTCCATCCAGACCCTCAGAAGCCCTTCATAGTCGAAGTGGATGCCTCAACATCTGGAGTTGGAGCCATCCTGTCCCAGCAGCAGGGGAGCCCCCCTCGGCTTCATCCATGTGCCTTCTTCTCCCGGAAATTATCCTCGGCGGAGCAAAACTATGATATTGGGAATAGAGAACTTCTGGCCATCAAGCTCGCCCTTGAGGAGTGGAGACACTGGCTGGAGGGAGCCCTCCATCCGTTTGTAGTATACACAGACCACCGAAACCTTGAGTATCTCCGGGAGGCCAAAATACTAAATCCCAGACAAGCCAGGTGGGCCCTCTTCTTTACCCGATTCCATTTCACCATCTCATATCGTCCAGGGACAAAAACACTAAAGCAGATGCTCTCTCAAGACTCCACGCTCCGGATGATCTGTCAGAAAACCCTGAACCAATCCTCCCATCCAGTCTGATTGTCAGCCCGATTCAGTGGACCCTGGACGAGGCTGCCAGTGTCTCCGATCCTGCTCCGCCCGGGTGCCCCCCGACCCACACCTATGTCCCTCACAGTCAAAGGACCCCATTAATCCATACAGTGCATACTTCCCTGGGTACTGGTCATCCTGGGACCAATCAAACCCTCTCACTGCTACAAGATCGCTTCTGGTGGCAAACGACATCAGAAGGTACGTGAGAGGATGCTAGGAATGCACCATGGCAATGACACCCCGCCACTTACCATCTGGGAAGATCCTTCCTCTCCCCATTCCTCGGCGTCCATGGTCACACCTAGGAGTCGATTTCATCACAGACTTGCCTGCACCAGATGGTAATACTTGCATCCTCGTCGCCGTGGATAGATTCTCCAAGGCCTGCCGGCTGGTACCCCTGAAAGGACTCCCAACTGCCATGGAGACTGCGGAGGTACTTTTTAACCATGTCTTTCGAAACTTTGGCATCCCAGAAGACATATTATCAGATAGAGGTCCCCAATTTATCTCACGAGTTTGGAGATCTTTCTTCTCGCTCCTAGGTGTGACAGTAAGCCTATCTTCTGGATACCACCCCAAGAGCAATGGTCAAACGGAAAGGAAGATCCAGGAGATAGGGCGCTACCTCCATACCTTCTGCCACAATCACCAGAACTCCTGGAACCGATTCATCGCCTGGGCCGAGTACGCACAGAACTCTCTTCATCAGCCCTCTACGGATCTCACCCCCTTCCAGTGCGTACTCGGCTATCAGCCACCTCTGTTCCCTTGGTCTGGAGAACCTGCAGACGTTCCATCAGTCACGCATTGGTTCCAGGAGAGTGAGCGGGTCTGGGACTCAGCACACCAACATCTCCAGTGTGCATTACGATGTCACAAACATCATGCGGATGTCCGGAGAGCCTCCACTCCCATATTCCTCCCAGGACAGAAGGTGTAGCTCTCCACCCGAGACATCCGCCTCAGGCTTCCCTGCAGAAAGCTGAGTCCCAGATTCATTGGTCCCTTCCCCATCATCCGCCAAATCAATCCAGTCACGTATGAACTCCAGCTCCCTTCACAATACAGAATTCACCCCACATTCCATGTCTCTCTGCTTAAACCCTATCACTCACCTGTTTCTCCTGTCTCCACAGAGCCTGGTCCCGTAGACGACCCCCCTCTTCCGATGGTGCTGGAGGATGGAACAGTCTACTCAGTGAAGGAGATCCTGAGTTCCCGACGTCGTAGGGGTAGACTGGAATATCTGGTCGAATGGGAAGGATATGGCCCCGAAGAAAGATCATGGATCCCAAGAGATGATATACTCGATCCCAATCTCCTGACAGAATTCCACGCTTCCCATCCCCAAGATCCAGCGCCACGTGGTCGAGGCCCCCCACGACGTCGGGGTTTTCGGCCCTCAGGAGCGGGTCATGGAGAGGGGGTTCTGTCACGGAAACGCCAGGCTCTTCCACTCATCAGCGATCCCAATCACCGGAGTTCTGATCTACATTTTTTTTATATGTTGCATAGGCTTATATCAACAATTTTTAAAAGCAAATTATTACGATATTATCTGGAAAATGTTTACTTTGTGTGAAGTTGACTATTAAAAGTATTATTAAATGTATTAATCTTAAACTTTTGGTAACCACTGTCCTTCTTAATTACGTTCCAGTACAAACACATATAGTAACCAAGCAAGAATCCCCAGTGTGCGTCCTTCCATGTTGAGTGTAAAAAAACTCTCAAATCTCAAATCCCAAATCCCTCAGACTGTCTTTTTTGAAGCCAGTCCCTCTCCTTTCTCCACTGGACAGGGCTTAAAGTCAAAATGAAATGGAAGTAGGCTGCTGTTGGGATTTTTAATTCTTTCCCTTAAACTCAGCACAGCAGCACACGACCAGTTTCAGAAAGGCGGGGCATAGAGGAGAAACAATAATGTACAGTATGTGGAAAATAATGTTTTTTTAACCTAAAATCGCATAAACACATTTCATTACACCAAATACACAAAATAATGTTATTTTTAGCAACATCATATGACCCCTTTAAATGAATAGTTCACCCAAAAATGAAAAATTACTGAAAATGTACTTGCCCTCAGGCTATCCAAGATATTGATGATTTCGTTTCTTCATCAGAACAGATTTGGAGAAATTCAGCATTACATCACCTCTGCAGTGAATGGATGCTATCAAAATGAGAGTACAAACAGCTGATAAAACACCGCAATAATCCACAAGTAATCCACACGACTCTAGTCTATTAATGAATGTTTTGTGAAGTGAAAAGCTTTGTGTTTGTAAGAAATAAATCATTAAGGCGTTTTAACTCTGAACTGTCATTTCTGGCCAAAATAGTCCACAGTGCAAATGAATGCTTCATCCGGTGAAAAGGTCCATCCTCTGTTCTTTCACATCAAAATCATAACATATTTGTTTAGAACAGTTTTGAACTGTTCTTGTAAAAGATGCTTGATCTGTACATATTACTCTCCTTTATTAAAAATAGCTTGTGTGATTACTTACATCACTTGTGGATTATAGTGATGTTTTTATCAGCTGTTTGGACTCTCATTCTGATGGCACCCATTCACTGCAATGGATCCATTGGTGAGTGAGTAACGTACTGCTCCATTTATGTTCCAATGAGGACACAAACTCATCTACATATTGGATGGATAGAGGGTGAGTACTTTTTCAGCTAGTTTGAATTTCTGGAGAAACGATTCCTTTAAGATCTTTCTAGGAAAGCAATCAGATTTTCACACAGAACAGGCAGTGTTCCATCCTTGGAAGTGGATTAAAAATTCAGCTGAACTGAAATCACATTTGAGTTTCTCTTAAACGCTTAAGGTTACGATATGGTTAGTGGGACACACATAAGGAAAGAACTGAAAAGTTTTTACCTAAAATGTGCAGAGGGAGGGATCAGACTCATGGGGGCATGAAATGAGAGGATGTTTCTTACAGCAGAGTGCACTCTTACTTTAACTCTCCCTTGAAACACACTATATGCCGGTAAAAGCTTAAAAGAGTCAAGATGGGACAGTTACCTTGTTCAGCTTATTGCCTAATGGAAACACATTGGTTCCGATTCCTAGATATCTCAACCATGATATTAAATGTGGATTTTTATGACAACTAGCAGATTGTAGATACAGTAACCTTCAAAAAAACTACATACTAGGGTGTTTTAAACAATTCAGCCCACTTACAATGTATAAATGGCACTGCATTAGATCAAGGTTTTTCAAAGTTTTTAATGTCAAGGACATCCAAGAATGGTGATCCCTTTGCAAGGGTCCCACTTCCTAATAAAATAAATAAATAAATAAGCTACATTTTTTTTATATGTTGCATAGGCTTATATCAACAATTTTTAAAAGCAAATTATTACGATATTATCTGGAAAATGTTTACTTTGTGTGAAGTTGACTATTAAAAGTATTATTAAATGTATTAATCTTAAACTTTTGGTAACCACTGTCCTTCTTAATTACGTTCCAGTACAAACACATATAGTAACCAAGCAAGAATCCCCAGTGTGCGTCCTTCCATGTTGAGTGTAAAAAACCTCTCAAATCTCAAATCCCAAATCCCTCAGACTGTCTTTTTTGAAGCCAGTCCCTCTCCTTTCTCCACTGGACAGGGCTTAAAGTCAAAATGAAATGGAAGTAGGCTGCTGTTGGGATTTTTAATTCTTTCCCTTAAACTCAGCACAGCAGCACACGACCAGTGGTGACCCACCACCGCAAATCCATTTCAATCCACAGAGAACTATAAACACCACGTCTGAGGGTTTGGCCAAGTAATGAATTCCTTTCGGACTTTGGAATGTCTTCGAAAAGGATATCACTGCGATCATCTGGACTAATTCCTTGGCTAAACTTATTAGAGACAGCAAATACTTCCCACAATTCACTTACACTACATAGCCTTCATCTGCCCCCACCCACGCACAAAATGATACAATAATAAACAACCACAGTAATGAATAGCAACAGCAATGTGAACAATGTGTTGTGTGTATAAACCCAAGCCTCAAACCAGCAAAGAGCAGAAAACAGATGGGAAAACAAGAGTCAGCCAATACAAACACAGAGTAATCTGAGTCAAACAAATTATATCAGGCTTAATGGTGAATGCAGTGGGAGAACACTGTCAACAACTCAAGCAGAAATAAAGCTAATACAGCACATCTAGTAAACCAGTCATCATAAATTTACAATACAATTCAGTTATCAAATACACACACACACACACACATACAGATGTTGGTTTCTGTGAATTATGTGGACTTTCCATAGACTTCTATTACTTTTATACTGGCCAAACTGTATTTTTATCCCCTAACCCTAAACCTACCCTTACAGAAAGCCTATTTGCATTGTTACACTTTCAGATAAACATAATTTACTATTTTTAATCATTATTTCCCTCGTGGGGACCGGCATTGTCAAAAATTTCAGGTTTTACATTTTGGTCCCTACAATGTAGTATAAACAAGAACACACACACAAAAACAAGCTCAATACATTGAAAATCACTATATATTGGCACCATATGAGTTATGTGGTTAAAGTAACACTCATTGTGTCAGATTTACTTCATTTTAGTATTTTATTCATATTAATTTTACTTTTTTAACAGAGTTTAAACAGGAGTGTAGAAATTACTTCTAAAAGTGTGGGGGGGACACATTTTAAATCTCATCAGCCCCACTTCTCGCGTCACTTTACTATACAAAACCGTTTTAGATGGCTTTTTAAGAAGATACATGCATATGGGATATAATTTGAAAGAATAACAACTAAACCTCTATGAAGCATCAGTCAGTCAAATATTTATTATAATATAACTTAAAATGCTGTTGCTACCATACATGAATAAATATTTTTCATATTAAACAGAACAAATTATTTAGAGAACTGCTGGTGGTGATATTTGAGACATTTGTGGTGGTGATGCTTGGGTCATTCAGTGTTTCTGTAAAAAGGCCTAATGAGGTTTAAGATTAACAACATGCTACAAATTCATCACTCATATATACACTGAAGGTCTCTGGGCTGCAGCAATTTAAACAATTTTTTTAAAGAAATTAATACTTTTATTCATCAAGGATGCAATAAAACGGTCAAAACTGTCAGTAAGGACATTTATGATGTTACAAAAGATTTCTATTTCAAAACAATGCTATTCCTTTTAACTTTCTATTCACCAAAAAAATACCAATTTATTTAAAAATGTGTCCATTGCAACTTTCTGTAATGCTTTCCAATATATGTGTGTGTGTGTGTGTGTGTGTGTGTGACCCTGGACCACAAAACCAGTCTTAAGTAGCACTTCTATATTTGTAGCAATAGCCAAAAATACATTGTATGGGTCAAAATTATAGATTTTTCTTTTATGCCAAAAATCATTAGGATATTATGTAAAGATATGTTCCATGAAGATAATTTGTAAATTTCCTACCGTAAATAAATCAAAACTTAATTTTTGATTAGTAATATGCAATGCTAAGGACCTCATTTAGACAGCTTTAAAGGCAATTTTCTCAATATTTTTATTTTTTTTTGCACCCTCAGATTCCAGATGTTCAAATAGTTGTCCAACAATACATTGTATGGGTCAAAATTATTGATTTTTCTTTTATGCCAAAAATCATTAGGATATTATGTAAAGATATGTTCCATGAAGATAATTTGTAAATTTCCTACCGTAAATAAATCAAAACTTAATTTTTGATTAGTAATATGCAATGCTAAGGACCTCATTTAGACAGCTTTAAAGGCAATTTTCTCAATATTTTTATTTTTTTTTGCACCCTCAGATTCCAGATGTTCAAATAGTTGTATCTCGGCCAAATATTGTCATATCCTAACAAACCATACATTAATGGAAAGCTTATTCAGTCAGCCTTAAGAGGATGTATAAATCTCAATTTCAAAAAAATTTACCCTTATGACTGGTTTTGTGGGTCCATATATATATATATACACCAAAAGTGATACTTGAGGCCCACTTAGTGGAACCATTCACTCATATACTTCTAATATAATCTTTAGACTGTCTGCAAAACTACAAGCACATTACATGCTTTAAACTGTCTGTTTGATATTGTAAAACAAACTTTTTGCAAAACTCTAAACATGGTTCTCTATATACTATATATACATTGTATGTGCATATGCATGTATGTGCGAGTGCTATGACAAACTCCACTGCACTCTGAACAAGCAAAAGACACACAAGAGTAGTGTTTTTCATTTTTCACATCTGTGTGTAGTTTGGTGTGTATGTGGCTAATTATTTTATGTTTGTGTGTAGAGTTACTACGCAAAAATACAATTTTTAGAAAAGTTAAAATAGTTTTCAAAGAAGTGTTTGCTTTTGCAAGATGTGTGTGACGTTTTGCATGTTGTGTGTGTTTTGTGGTTTTGTGTGTAGAGTTTTGAGAAATGGAGCCATAGTTTCAAAAACTGTGAGTAAGCATTTTGAAAAAACTATAAGCACAACAGCTGTTTAAGGAATGTTTCTTCAGCACAAAATCTGCATATTACAATCATTTATGGAAAAAAAACGTGACACTGAAGACTGGAGTAATGGCTGCTGAAATTTCAGCTAATTTAGAAAACATTTATTTTAAATTAATAATATTAAATTAATGTTATTTCATTATATTGCTGTTTTTACTGCATTTTTATCAAAATAATGCAGCATTGATGAGCCTAAGAGACTTTTTTCAAAAACATAAAATCTTACTGACTCAACCCCATTTATATTATGTATATGACAAATAAATAAATAAATAATATGATTTCTTTGCTTTCATTGCATTAAAAACATTGACACTTGTCAATGGTTGTAAATCAAGCGTAGCGTTAGTTATGGCAGGTCACGTTAGAACCATACCGCCAATCCAAACTGTATGCTAATTGTCAATCATCTTTGACGATAGTGGTCCTGACAGAAAAAAGGTTCAAAAGCATCTTCATCCAACTAGTACCACACCGTCTTCACTCCGCACAACTCTCTTCACTCAACAGAAGTAAAAGTGTGTTTGTGAACAGCAGCACCAATTGAACAAATACCACTCTCGTGTAAACCTGAGCTGTGTGCTAAAGCCTGTGGGTTGCATACAGTAAGAGCTCTCCGTAACTACACTTGTAAAAAAAAAAAAAAAAGGTTCAAAAGCATCCCCATCCAACTAGTACCACACCGTCTTCACTCCACACAACTCTCTTCACTCAACACAGGTAAAAGTGTTTTTGCGAATAGCAGCACCAATTGTACAAATACCACTCTATAGTGTAAACCTGAGCTGTGTGCTAAAGCCTGTGGGTTGCATACAGTAAGAACTCTCTGCAACTACACACACATCCTCTTCTGACCTAAAAACAAGGCTCTGGTCGCCCACTACACGTACAATGACTCGAGAGAGAGAGAGACGTCCCAGATTATGAGTGAGCACTGCAATCACACAGGCCGCGGGACAGCACTCCTCCCCCAGCACACACTGTCACTCATTCATCTGGCACTGGAGGACAGCCATATGTCCAGCAGTTGTGGTGGCTGCTTCGATCCTTCTGAATTTCAGGGAGGGACTTTGTGATTGGAAGCCTCAGCTGTCTCTGTGGTAATTGTTCATTGTGTGTGTGTATGTGTGTGTGTGTGTCTGTGTGTGTGTGTGTGTGT